>NC_036846.1:24354267-24367723 GCF_002910315.2 Salvelinus sp. IW2-2015
GCGTGGCAGACAAAGGGAAACGGGCGCGAGTGTTCAACTCGAGCCGTCAACTGCCAAGTGCGAGGGGAACACGGAGCCCCACACCCTCCGAAACATGGCAACTCGGGCCCAAGCGGTCTGCCGCGTGGACGGTTGGAACAGAGTGGAAAACGCCGAGGGAAACACACCGTCAACATGTTTCAAAGCCAGAGACACCGGGAGCCCTCAATGCCAGCCGAACAGCAACGGCGGGCCCCAAGTCGGCTCGACGGGAGCGGGGGACAGAGTGGAAAACGGGTGCTCGATGGAAACACGAAGCCGCAACAGGTGTTCCAAGAGCCAGGAGAACAGGAGCCGAGCCCTACCGAATACAGCAAGGAGTAGCCACGACAGAAAACGAGGTGAGAGAGGCAAAGGTAAGAAGAAAAGGGGAGGGAAAAGCCCGAAAAGTGAGCAAGAGCAAAAGTAGGCGAGGGACAGAGGAGAGAGAGAGAAAAGCAGAAAAGGGGGAAGGGAAAAGAGCCCTAAAGTGAGCTGAGGAAGAAAAGTAGGCGCAGGAGAGAGAGAGGGAATGCGAGAAAAGGGGGAGCGAAAAATGAGCCAGCGGTTCCCCGGACTGTGGAACAAGGTAAACGGGGGGAGCTCGATGTGCAACTCGAGCCGGCACTGGTGCCAAGTGCGAGGTAAACACGGAGCCCCACAGCCTCCGAAACAGGCACGTGCGGCGCGATCGCGCCGTCGTGACGGGACAGATGAAAACGCGCGAATGTCAAACACGAGCCGTCAACAGCCAAGACCAGGAGACACGGAGCCCCTGAAGCCAGTCCAAACAGCAACCGGTCGGCCGATCGCGCCGCGGACGGGGACAGAGAAAACGCGGCGCAGTGGATAACACGAGCCGTTCAACATGCCAAGATCCAGGTGACACAGCGAGCCCGGCAGGCCCGCCCGAAAATCAGGCAAGGAGAGCCAGGACAGAAGTACGGAGGGGGAGAGAGGGAAAAGGGAGAAGAAGCGGGCAGAATACTACCCGAACTATGAGCAAGAGGCAGAAAGAGCGAGGACAGAGAGGAGAGAAAAGCGAGAAAAAGTGGGAGGAAATCCATAGCCCGAAAGGAGCGGAGAAGAACAGTAGCCGAGGGAAGAGAGAGAAGCTCTGCTCCGCCGCCGCCGTGGGTGGGGGAGAGAGATCTGCGCGCGTCGCAACGCGCCCAGGGTCTGCCGCAAGCGCTAAGGTGAGCGAGGGCCCTCCCACCGTTGGCGAGCGTTCGCGCGCGCGCGGCACATCCCCTCGGCTCGTCGTGCGCAAGTGTAGGCGATGCCCGTCCCACCCTTCGTGCGAACTGGCCCGCCGCTCACCCGCCGTATGCGGCCCGCGCAGAACTGCCTGGGGCGGAGGGGCTCGGGCTCCTGTGCGCCGACCGGTCGCTGGAAAGGGGGACGGCGTCGTGGGTTAAAACGAGGACCGTGCAGCGTCCCAACCCGGCACGAGTAGCCAGCGGTCCGACGTGTGCCGGGTGCGATGCCTCGGGGCTCCGGGCACCTGGCGTGGTGAAAATGTGACGCGCGGGGAAAAGCGAGACCGGGGCATCTTGTGCCAACGGCATCGAGGACGCCGAGCGGCCCGACGCACTTTGGTCGGAGGGGCTGGTGGCCCGCCGGGGACTTCCACGGGGAAAAGGACGGCGCGAGGGAAATCTAGACCGGGCCAGTTGGCCAACCGGCACGGGTGAGCCGGGGAGGCTGAGTGCCCCCCCCACCGTGGGTTAGCGCGCGCGCGCGTCGCGGCGCACCGCGCCGAGCTGCCGCAAGCCGCAATGGAGCCTATGTGCCCCTCCCACCTGCTAGCTGGCTGCGCTCGCGCCTGGCACTGTCGCCCGATGCTGCCTGCGGCTGCATGTTGAGGGCATGCCCGCCACCCCCTGCTTTGGCGAACGTGCCCGCGCGCACCCGCCGGATTGCGGCCGCTTCAATAATTGGCCTGGGTGCGGAGGGCCTCGGCCGCCGGGGCGACCTGGCGCGGAAAAGGGGCGGCCGGGGAAAAATCGAGACCGGGGTCACTGGCCAACCGTGCACGAGGAGGCCGATCGGCCCGACGGGGGCGGGGCGGAGCCGCGGGGCTCCCCGGGCGTACCTGGACGCGGGGAAAAGGGGGAGTCGGGGGAAAGCGAGACCGCGTTCATTCGGGCCAACCGTCAGCGAGACCGAGCGGCCGACGGGGCCGGTCGGAGCGGGGCTGCCCGGTGTGACCGGCGCACGGGGAAAAAAAGTGACGGCGAACGGTTGGAAAAAGCGAGACCGGGGCCAGTGGGCCAACCAGCGCGCGCTGGGCCTCCTTCCGCCCGTGGGTGGGAGAGGAGAGCGGGGACAAATGGGAACGCTCGAGGGTGCAACGCGACCGGCACTGTCCACTAGGGCGATTTGGAACACGGGAGCCCCACAGCCCTCCGTACAACAGGCAACGGCGCCGATCGGCGTCCTCGGACGTGGTACAGAGGAAACGGTCTCGAGGGAAACACGAGCCTGTCAACCATGTCCACACAACCAGTTAGACAACGGAGCCCCCAGAGGCCAGCCGAAACAGCAACGGCGGCCCAGTTCGCTCCGTCGACGGTGGGACAGAGGAAAAACGGCCGAGTGAGAACACGAAGCCGTGGCAACATGTTCCAAGGCCAGGAGGACACGAGGAGGCCCCGAGCCCTCCGAAACAGCAAAGGAGTGAGCAGACAGAAAGACGGAGGGGATGAGAGGGAAAAGTAGAAGAAAGGGGAGGAGAAGAGCCCGAAAGGAGCAAGAGGCAGAACAGTAGGTGCGAGACCAGAGAGAGAGAAAGCCGAAAAATGTGGGGAGGGAAAAAGCCCAAGAGCGAGAAAGAAAAGGCAGAGGAGAGAGAGAGAAGAAGAAGAGCCGAGAAAAAGGGGGAGGAAAAGAGGCCCAAGCCTCCCCGGGACGGGGAACAAAGTGTGGAAACTGTGCGGCAGGTGCAAACGCTGACCGTCAACGTGGCCAAGCACTGTAACACCAGGAGCCCCACAGCCCGCCGAAACAGGCACGGTCGGGCCGACGGCTCCGCGGAACGGGGGGAACAGAGTGGGAAAATCGCGCGAGGGAATAACACGAAGCCGGCAACTGCCAGAGCCAGGAGACACGGGAGCCCCCGGAGGCCAGCCAAACAGGCAACGTCGGGCGACCGAGCGGCACCCGCGGTTACGGGGACAGAGATAACGGCCGAGTAAACTACGAAGCGGCAACATGGGCGCCAAGAGCAGAGACACAGAGCCCGACCCGCCGAAACAGCAAATGAGGAGCCAGGACAGAAAGGAGGGAGAGAGGGAAAGGTAGAAAGAAGTGAGGTAAAGAGCCCCGAAATGAGCCAAGAGGCAGAAAGAGGGCGAGTTGACAGAGAAGAGAGAAATCGAGAAAGGGGGAGGAAAGAGCCCCGAAAGGAGCTGGAGAAGAAAGAGGCGAGGGAGAGAGAGAGCTCTCGCGGGGCCGCCTCCCTCCGGTGGGGGTGGGGGGAGAGAGATCGGCGCGCGCCACGCGCCCGATGCTGGCGCAAAGCCCAATTGCCAGGGCTAGGGTCGCCGCCCACCTGGTGTCAGCTGCGCGCGCGCTCTGTTCACTCCCGGGCGCCGCGCGCAATGGAGGCGAGTGCCCTGCCCACCCGGCTTGCTTAACGGCCCGCGCGCCACCCGCCGGATGCTGCCGTGGCTTCAATAAGGGGCCTCCGGTGCGAGGCCGCGGCCGGGCGTACCGGCTCTGGGAAAAGTGGTGGACGCTGGCGTGGGGGAAAAATCGAGACCGGATGTGCAGCGGCTCAACCGTGCACGAGACGAGCGGTCCGACTGCCGGTTGGCGAGCCGCGGGCGCCCGGCGACCGGCGCGGGAAAAGGTGACGCGCGGGTGAAAGCGAACCGGTGCAGCGGTGCCAAAACCGTTGCACGAGAGCCGAGCGGCCCGACGGGGCCGGGGGCGGAGGCTGGGGGCTTCCCGTGGGGACCGCGCACGGTGAAAAAGGGGACGGCCGAGGGAAAAGCGAGACCGTCGGCCCAGTGGGTCCAAACCGGCACGGGACCGAGTGGCGATGGCCCGCCACCCTGTGCTTATCGCGCTCTCTCCGCGCGCTGCACGCGCCCGAGCGGCCGCATAGCGCAAGGGAGCCAGGTGCCCGCCACCGGGGTCGAGCTGTGCTCTCGCGCTCGGTCCACGCGCCCGATGTCGGCCTCGGCCAAGTGAGGGCTATCCCGCCCACCCGGTGCGCGGACACGGTCCCGCGCGCACCCCCGTATGCTGTCCCGTGGCTCAAGAAGGGCCTGGGGCGGAGGCGCGGGCGCCTGGGTACCGGGCTGCTGGAAAGGTGACGCGCGGGTAAAGCAGACCGGTCATCGGGCCAAACGCGTCACGCGAGGAGCCATTCGGGCCCGACGTGCCGGTGGGCTGTGAGGCCGCGGCGCCCGGGGCTACGGCCGCGGGGAAAGGGACGGGCGCGGGGGAAGAATCGGAGACGTGCAGCTGTTCCAACCGCACCGAGAGACCGAGTCGGGACCCGACGGTGCCGGGGCGAGGCGGGTGGGCTGCGCGAGACCGCGCACCGGAAAAAGGGACGGCGCGAGGTGGAAAGCAGAGACCGGCCATGGGGCCAAACCATCGCTGCTCTGTGGCCCGCCGTGCCGCCGGGTGTGGGAAGAGAGCGGGGGACAAAGGGAAACGGCCTCGAGGCTGCAACTCGAGCCGGGCAACGTGGTGCAAGGGCGAGGACACGGAGCCCCACAGCCCTCCCCGAAACAGCAACGGCGCCCATCGCCGCCGCGGGACGGGGGACAGATGGGAAACGGGCTCGAGTGAAACACATGCCGTCAAAGGTCCAAGAGCCAGGAGACACGGACCCCCCGAGGCCAGCCGAAACAGCAACGGCGGGCGCGACGGCGCCTCGGACGGTGTGACAGAGGAAAACCGTCGCGAGGTGAAACACGAAGCGGCAACCATTGGCCAAGACCAGGAGACACAGGAGCCGATGCTCCGTCGAAACAGGCAAAGTATGAGCCGAGGGACAGAAAGACGGAGGGGGACGAGAGGAAAGGGTGTAGAAGAAAGGGGGAGAAAGCCGATAAGGGAGCAAAGGCAAAAGTAGGCGGAAGTACAGAGAGAGAGAGAAGACGAGAAAAAGTGGGAGGGAAAAGAGCCCTAAAGGACGTGGAGGTAAGAAAGAGGGCGGGGAGAGAGATAGAGAGAGAGCTGAAAAAAGTGGAGGGAAAAGAGCCCAATCGGTCCCCGGGACGTGGGACAAAGGAAACGGGCGCAGGGCAACGCGAGCCGGCAACTGGGGCCTAGGCGAGGTAAACACGGGAAGCCCGACAGCCTGTCGAAATCAGCAACGTCGGCCCGAGCGGCCTCCGCGGTGGACGGGGGGACAAGAGGAAACGCGCGAAGCGGAACACGCCAGCCGGCAACATGTGCCAAATCCAGAGAGACACAGAGGAGCCCCCGGCCAGCCGAAACAGGCAACGGCGGGCCCGAGTCGCGCCTCGGACGGGGACACATGGAAAACGGCGCATTGTGTAACACGCGTTCAACATTGCCAGAAGCCAGGAGACACAGGAGCCCGAGGCCCTCGAGAACAGGCAAAGGTAGGGAGCCAGGGACCAGAAAGATCGAGGTGGAGAGAGGCGAAATGTTGAGAAAAGGGGAGGGAAAGAGCCGAAAGGGAGCAAGAGCAGAAAGAGGGGTAGCGAGGGGACAGAGAGAGAAAGCTAGAAAAAGGGGGGAGGAAAAGAGCCCTAAATATGAAGCGGAGAAGAAATGATGGCGAAAGTGATGAGAGAGAGAGCGCGCGCGTCCTGCCGCCTCCGTGGGGGGAGAGAGAGCGCGCGCGCGCACGCGCCTTGAGGGCCGCAAGGCGCCAATTAGGGCGTAGGTGGCCCCCACCGGTGGCAGCTGCGCGCGCGCGCCGGCACGCGCCCAGGGGCTGCCGCGTGCGTCAATGGGCTGAGGCCGCCCACCGGCCGGCGAACGGGCCCGCGCGCACCGTCCGTATGTCGGGTCCCGGCGTGCAAAAGGGTCCGTCGAGGGCCTGCCGGGGCGTCCGGGTGGCGACCGGCGCTGAAAAGGGTGACGCCTGGGGAAGCAATCCAGACCGGTTGCAGCGGGCCACCGTCCCCGAGGAGCCGAGCGGGCCCACGGGGCCTGGCGAGTGCCTTCGGGCGCCCGGGCGACTGCGCTGGGGAAAAAGGGACGGCTCGGGTGAAAAGCGAGGACCGGGGGAAGCGTGTCCAACGGTCACGAGGAGCCGAGCGGGCCCCGACGTGGCCGGTGTCGAGGGCGGTGGGGCGTCCGGGACCTCGCACGGGAAAAAAGGGACGGCTCGAGGAAAAGCGAACCTGGCCAGGGGGCCAACCGGGCACGGGAGTCCGATTGGGGCTAGGCCCTCCTCACCGGGGGAGCCGCGCTCTCCGCCGCTGCTGCTCACGCGCCCGTATTGGCTGCCGTCCAACGCAATTGAGGGCGAGGGCCTCCACCCGGTTCTAGCTGCGCTTGCCGCGCTCGGGTCACGCGCCCGAGCTCCTCTGTCGCAATGGAGGGCGATGTCCCGCCACCCGGCGGCTACTGTGCCCGCGCTCCCCTCCGGAGTGGCGGGCCCTGGGTCAAGAATGCGGCCTGTGCGGAGGCCTGCGGCTCCTGGCGGGCGCCGGGCTCGGGAAAGGTGACGGCTTGCGGGATGAAATCGAGACCGTGTGCAGCTGTTCCAACCGCACGCAGAGAGCCATCGGCCCGACGGTGCCGTGGGGCGATGGCCTGCGCGCCCGTGGTCTACCGGCGCGGGGAAAAGGGACGGCGCGGGAAAGCGAGACGGGGGGCAGCGGGCCAACCGGCACGAGAGCCAGTCGGCCCGACGGGCCGGGTGTGCTAGCGGTGGGCTCCCGGGGGACCGCGCACTGGGAAAAGGGGACGCTTCGAGTGAAAAGCGAGACCTGGGCCAATTGGGGGCCAATCCGTACGCTGCGCGGGTCCGTCGCCGCCGGGGGGGGACGGAGAGACGTGTGGACAAAGCGGAAACAGGGCCGAGTGCAACGCGAGCCCAGGCAAACGGGGTGCCAAGGTGCGAAGGGAACACACGGGAGCCACAGCCGCCGAAACAGGCCAACGGCGGGGCCGAGCTGCTCCGCGTGGACGGGGGACAGATGAAAACGTCGCGAGTGTAACACGACGGTAACAGTGGCCAATAAGCCCAGGAACCACGGAGCCCCCGAGCCAGTCCGAAAACAGGGCACGGCGGCCCGAGCGGCGCCGCGGGCACGGTGGGACAGATGGAAAACGGGCGCGAGGTGTGAAACACGACGGGAACATCCAAGAGCCATGGAGACACAGAGCCCGAGGCCCGCTCGAAACAGGCAAATTAGAGCCAAGGGACGAAAGACGGGAGGGGAGAGAGGAACAGGAGAAGAAGGTTGGAGGGAAATAGCCCGATAAAGTGTGGAGCAAGAGGCAGAAAGAGGGCGATGACAGAGAGAAGAGAAAGCTGAGGAAAAGGGGAGGAAGTAGCCCTAAAGGGAGCTGAGAAGAAATAGGACGAGGAGAGAGAGAGAAGAAGATGAGCGAGAAAAAGGGTGAGGAAAATACCCAAGCGCCGCCCGGACGGGTGGGACAAAGGGAAACGGCTCATGGCAACCGGAGCGCGGTCAAACGTGGTGCCAAGTGCGAGGGAACACGGGACCCCACAAGCCCTGCCGAAACAGCAGACGGCGGGCCCGATCGGCGCCGCGACGGGGGGACAGAGTGGGAAAAACGGCCGCGAGGGAAACAACGAGCCCTGCAAGCCAGGGGCCAAAGAGCCAGGAGACCACGGGAGCCCCAGCCATGCCGAAACAGCAACGTGCGGGCCCGATCGGCGCCTGTCGTGACGGGGGACAGAGGAAAACTGGCTCGATGGGTGAAACACGACCGCAACATCGGCCAAGAAGCAGTGGAGACCAGAGGCCGAGCCCGCCGAAACAGGCAAAAGGAGGAGCCAGACAGAAAAGACGGAGGGGAGAGAGGAAAGGGAAGAAGAAGGGGGGAGGGAAAGTAGCCCGAAGTGAGCAAGAGGCGACAGAGGGCGAGGGACAGAAAGAAGAAAGCGAGAAAAAAGGTGGGGAAAATGAGCCCAAAATGGCTGAGAGAAAGAGTAGGCGATGGAGAGAGAGGATCGTCGCGCCGGCCTCACGCCGCCAGAGTTGGTGGTAGAGAGAGCGCGCGCGTCGCACGGCGCCCAGGCGCCGCAAGCGCAAGTGTAGGCGATGGGCCCCGCCCACCTGGGGGCGCCGGCGGCGCCGCGCGCGTCACGCGCCCGATGGGCGTCCTGCGTGGCGCAAATGAGCGACGGGCCCGCCCAACCCGGTCGTCGAACTGCCCGCGCGCACCCTGCCGAGGGCTGGCCCGGCGTCAAGAAAGTGGCCGGGGCGGAGGCCTCTGGCCCGGGGCTACCGGGCGCGGAAAAGGGGGACGGCTCGGGGGAAAAGCGAGGACCGTGCAGCGGCCAACCGCCACGAGGACCAGCGGGCCCGACGTGCCGGTGCGGAGGCCTCGGTGTCCCGAGGCTACCCCCACACCCCAAAAACCCACCCACCCCGGCGCGGGAATAATGGGGACGTCGCGGGTGTAAAAGCGAGACCTGGGCAGCGGGCCAACCGCACGAGGAGCCGAGCGGGGGCCCGGACGGGCCGGGCGAGCGGGCGCCGTGACCGTCGGCACGGGGAAAAAGGGACGGGGCGCGAGGAAAATCGGACCGGGGTCCAGGGCCAAACCGGACCCAGTGGCGAGTGCCCTGCCCACCGGGGTGCGAGCGGCTCGTCGCTCGCGCGCTGGCACGCGGCCCCAGGCGCCGCAAGCTCAAGTAGGCGATCCCGGCCCACCGGGGGTCGGGACGGCGCGCGGCGCGCGGTCACTCGGCCCTGATGGTCGGCGCTGGCGGCAAGTGGAGGCGATGCCGGCGCCACTCCTGCGGGTCGAACTGCCCGCTCGCACCCTCCGGTATGGCGGCCCGGGGCGCAAGGAAAGGCCTGTCGGAGCCCCGGTCCGTCGACCGGCGCGGGAAAAGGACGCGGCTGGGAAAAGCAGGACCGGTGGCAGGCGGCCAACCGCACGAGACCGACGCCCGACGGCCGGGCGAGGCGCGCGCCCGACCCCGAAAAGACCTGAAAACAGACCGTGAGGCGGTGCAAACCGTGCCACGGAACCACGCGACGGGGCCGTGGCGGAGCCGCCGACGGCCACGAAAAAGGGGACGCGCCGAGTGGAAATCAACGCGGTCCGATGGCCAACCGGGATCCTCGCTGGCCTGTCCGGCCGCCTGGGGAAAACGGACAAAGGAAACGGCCGAGGCAGACTGTCGACCGGCAACTGGCCCAACGATCCGGGGAACACGACCCACACCCCGTCCGAAACACACGGCCGCCGGATGCCCTTAATGGTTAAGATATTTAGGGATTTATACAGCCATATTAGAATAGTGTAGGACTATTTAGTGAGTATACAGCATATTTATGACTAGTGTAAGACTATTAGTGGATATACAGCCATATTTAGACTAGTGTAAGACTATTAGTGGATATACAGCCATATTTAGACTAGTGTAAGACTATTGTACACAGCAAATACTGCTCAGAGTCTGGCAACGCGCCTCATGTCTCTGGTGACTGGAGTYTTTGGCRAATTTTGGGGCTTTTCTCAGACACTGCCTGGTACGTACGTCCTGGAGGGCTGAGCGCTCGCCCCCAATGATGCGCTGGGCCGTCCGCACCACCCTCTGTAGGGCATTCCGGTCGACGGCGGCGCAGTTGCAATACCGGACGGTGATACAACCAGTCAGGATGCTCTCAATGGTGCAGCTTTAAAAAAGTTCCTAAGGATCTGAGGGATCATGCTAAATCATTTCAGCCTCTTTGAGGGAGACAAGGCATTGCCATGCCTTCTTCACGACTGTTCTGGTGTGAGAGGACCATGTTAAGCCCTCAGTGATGTGGACACCAAGGAACTTGAAGCTATTGACCCTCCACTGCGGTGGTGTTGTTTGCCTACTCTCATCACCTGAGGCCGGCCCATCAGGATGTCCAGGATTCAGTTGCAGAGGGCGGTGTTCAGTCCCAGGCTCCTGAGCTTGGTGACATGGTCGTTTTCAATAAAACATCACAATACGTTCAATTTGGCTGCTGGGGTGCAAGGAGACCCCCAGCTCCACTAAAAGCATTGCCTACTTGCCATTTTCAAGTGATTGTTAAATAAATCTTATAACTGTTTGGTTTTAATATCATCACCTGTCAGAACTACACATTTCCGATTATTCCACGCAAAACATTTAAACACATTTAGCTCTATCATCAGAGTTATACAGCAAGTAAATTAAGGCTTTTTATGATCAGTAAACATCAATGATCATGTAATTTCTGATTCTTGAAGGTACCTATTGTCACGAATAATAACACTATCACCTATATGGAGGTATTAATAACACTATCACCTATAGGAGAGTATAATTAACACTATCACCTATAGGAGTATAATAACACTATCACCTATAGGAGGTATAATACACTATCACCTATAGGAGGTATAATACACTATCACCTATAGGAGGAATAATAACACTATCACCTATAGGAGGTATAATAACACTATCACCTATAGGGGTATAATAACACTATCACCTATAGGAGTATAATAACCTATAACCTATAGGAGGTATAATAACACTATTCCTATAGGAGGTATTAATACACTATCACCTATAGGAGGTATAATAACACTATCACCTATAGGAGGTATAATAACACTATCACCTATAGGAGGTATAATAACACTATCACCTATAGGAGGTATAATATAACACTATCACCTATAGGAGGTATAATAACACTATCACCTATAGGAGGTATAATAACACTCACCTATAGAGGTATAATAACACTATCACTATAGGAGTATTAATTACACTATAACCTATGGAGGTATAAATTCACTATCACCTATAGGAGGTAATAATAACACTATCACCTATAGGAGGTATAATAACTACTATCACCATATAGGAGGTATAATAACACTATCACCTATAGGAGAAATATAACTACTATCACCATATAGAGGATATAATAAACACTATCACTTCATATAGGAGGTATAATTACACTATCACCTATAGGAGGTATATAACACTATCACCTATAGGAGGATAATAAAACACTATACTCACTATACTATACTCACCACTATAAACTCACCTATAGGAGGATACAATAACACTATCACCTATAGGAGGTATAATAACACTATCACCTTAGGAGGATATAATAACCCTAACCTTTATGGAACCATCCCATGGACCCATGGACACTAACCTTATGGACCCTAACTCTATGGACCCTATCCCCGTGGACCCTGTCTAAAGTAGTGTATTACAAAGGCAATATGGTACCATTTGGTACACAGACACAGTGTCATTTCAGAGGACTCAACACTATGCCCCAATACAGATATCACCACCTTGGGCTCAGTCTATCTTTCCTTTCTGCAAAGCCACACTTAAATGAAAAGCAATAACATTTCCTACAGAACAGCAGCACAGTGGCACACACACACAGTATTCCCCCCCAAATATTATTTCAGGTTAAAAGGAACCATTAGAACTGAGTTTTTGACTGAATATTACTGTGCACAGCACGCAACCCCATTATTATCGGTCACTACTGTTGCATAGTATGAAATAACAACGTTACAACTTTAAGATGCTCAGTCCTCTCGTGACCAGAAAGGATCGTAGAATCGGAATAACAAACATATGCCATTTGACGGAGGTTACTCTAGACACGATGTTATGCTTGACCAGTCATTCCATGTTAAGCATCTTATAAATATATTAACTAGGCCACTGAGAGACTATTGTTACGTATTGTAGCTACCCAATGGATACAGACCCGTTCTGCATCTCAAATGGAACCCTATTCACTTTATAGTGCACTACTTTTGACCAGGACCCATGGGGTAGTGCACTACTTTTGACCAGGACCCATGGGGTAGTGCACTACTTTTGACCAGGACCCATGGGGTAGTGCACTACTTTTGACCAGGACCCATGGGGTAGTGCACTACTTTTGACCCGGACCCAGGTAATGCACTACTTTTGACCAGGACCCATGGGGTAGTGCACTACTTTTGACACAGGACCCATAGACTTAGCCCAGTTGTGTTTTGGAGGATAATATCCCTTTTTAACGATCCACTTAAACATATTTGTTCAACAGACGTGGCTGAGTGTGGACTGATTTGATTAACAAGTTTGCATATTTTTCAATTTACATACGTTGTAGTGTGTTTATTTTAAACTCAGGAAAAAAGAACTCCCTTTTTCAGGACCTGTCTTTCAAGATAATTTGTAAAATCCAAATAACTTCAAAGATCTTCATTGTAAAGGGTTAAAACACTGTTTCCCATGCTTGTTCGATGAACCATAAACAAATTAATGAACATGCACCTGTGGAACGGTCGTTAAGACACTAACAGCACACAGAGGGGTAGGCAATTTAAGGTCACAGTATGAAGACTTCTAGGGGTCCTGCTCATCTGCGTGAACGTGCCTTAGGCATGCTGCAAAGGAGGCATGAGGACTGCAGATGTGTCAGGGCAATAAATTGCAATGTCCGTACTGTGAGACGCTTAAGACAGAGCTACAGGGAAACAGGACGGACAGCTGATCGTCCTCGCAGTGGCAAACCACGTGTAACAACACCTGCACAGGATCGTACATCCGAACATCACACCTGCGGGACAGGTACAGGATGGAACAACAACTGCCGAGTTAACCAGAACGCACAATCCTCCATCACGCTCAGACTGTCCGCAATAGGCTGAGAGAGGCTGGACTGAGGGTTGTAGGCCTGTTGTAAGCAGGATCCTCACCAGACATCACCGCAACAACGTCGCTATAGGGCACAAACCCACCATCACTGGACTTGCAAAAAGTGCTCTTCACTGACGAGTCGCGGTTTGTCTCATCAGGGGTGATGGTCAGATTCGCGTTCATCGTCGAAGGAATGAGCGTTACACCGAGCCTGTACTCTGGATGGAATCGATTTTGAGGTGAGGGTCCGTCATGGTCCTGGGTGGTGTGTCAACGAGCATCATCGTACTGAGTGTGCCATTGCAGGCAATCTCCACGCTGTGCGTTACAGGAGAACATCCTCTTTCCCTCATGTGGTACCCTTCTGCAGGTGCTCATCCTGACATGACCCTCCAGCAGGCAATGCCACCGAGCCATTGCTGGCATCATTCTGTGCTTGATTCTCTGCAAGACAGGAATGTCAGTGTTCTGCACGGCCAGCGAAGAGCCCGGATCCAATTCCCATTGAGTCACTGTCTGGGACCTGTTGGATCGGAGGGTGAGGGATAAAAGGCCATTTCCCCCCAGAAATGTCCGGGAACTTGCAGGTGCCTTGGTGGAATAGTGGGT
>NC_036846.1:24367748-24374827 GCF_002910315.2 Salvelinus sp. IW2-2015
TTCCCGGCCGAAGATGGTGCCTCTTCCCGTTCGGGGGCGCTCGGCGGTCGTCGTCGTCTCCGGCTACTAGCTGCCACCGATCCCCTTTTCTGTTTCATTTAGTTGTGTCTGATTTGTTGCACCTGTTTCGTGTTTAGGTTTGATTGTGGGCTATTTAAACCCATTGGCCCGCAACTTTTGTGCGGGCTTGTTTTTCTGTTTGTGGTGTTCGTTTATTTCTTGTGGTGTCTGTTCCTATTCAGTTTAGTCCTGTTTGTTTGGACTGGGACTTTACGGCCCTTGTGTGTGTGTGGCGTGACCGTCTCTCTGGTATTTGGAATATTAAATCCACGTCCTTTTTGAACTACCCTGCTCTCTGCGCCTGACTCCTTCACTCACCACTTTTGAAATTCTGACACCTATCAATTTGGCAGGTAGCTAGCTAAGCAAACAACATCATTTAGCTTGCTTCATCAGAGATTAGGCTTTTGGAAAGAGCTTGACATCGGAAAGTCCTTGTCCTGGTAAAGTTGTCAGTCAGACTATTGTCAACATCCCCTTTATAGATAGCAAGCAAATCAAATAATGTTTGGAATGAGCCATCTAGTTCATCCCCTGAAAGTTAGCTTGTTAGCTAGCATTGACTGAACTGTATTAGTTAGCTAGCCATATGACGTGAACTGTATTAGTTAGCTAGCCATTGACGTGAACGTATTAGTTAGCTACATTGACTGTATGATTAGTAATGCTATTAGTTAGCTAGCCATATTGACGTGAACTGTTATTATAGCTAGCCATATTGACGTGAACTGTTATTAGTATCTAGCCAATTTGACATGGTCCTTCAATCAATGTAGTCTATATCACGTCTGTAGCAGCAATCGTAATTAAACACTCTTAAAAATAATGTTGAAAAGGGATTCTTTTAGCTAACTTCGCTAGTTAGGCCTACATTGTTTGGAGAAAAAAAGTACATTAGGTCTACTAACCACTATATATTTAGCCAACTGTATAAAGTTTCTACCGTAGCTTGCAACGTAAATATTATCAGCTTATTGTACTATGGAAAATGGGCCCTTCTGCTGCTTGACAGGCATAACCCACAAAAATGGGACATGAACCTAAACCACTCATTCTTGTCAGGTAGAGTTCACTTTAATTGTATACCACTCAAATATCCAATTAATGGTGGCCAATATTGAGAGATATTGTGAGGCTACCATCACGTATCGGAAATGACAGATCAACTGATGTTTATTGATCAATAAAGCGTGCAGTTACATGCTGTATCATTCTAATGATAGAGCTAAATGTGGAATAATCAGAGATGTGTAGGTCTGACTTGCTCACGAAGGGTAATTTACCACAAACCAAATAGTTAACATTCATTTAATATTCCTTAAAAACGGCACGCTGTTCACAATGGTTTCAGCAGACCTGGACTCTCCTTGACCCCAGCAGGAAACTCGAGTGCTTTACACCTTACATGCTGACTAGACTGCTCCACCCACACCAGACGTGATCAGGACACACAGGTTGAAATATCAAACAAACTCTGAACAACTATATTAATTTGGGGACAGGTCGAAAAGCATTAAACATATGTCAATTTAGCTAACTAGCTGCTGTTGCTAGATAATTTGTCTGGGATATAAACATTGGGTCGTATTTTACCTGAAATGCACAAGGTCTAGTCTGACCATTCATGTATAATAACACTATACCCTATAGGAGGTATAGTAACACTATCACCCATAGGAGGAATAATAACACTATCACCTAATGGAGGTATAATACACTATCACCTATAGGAGGTATAATAAACTATAACCTATATAGGAGGTATAATAACAACTTAACCTATAGGAGGTATAATAACACTATAACCTATAGGAGGTATAATAACACTATACCTATAGGAGGTATAATAACACTATCACCTATAGGAGGTATAATAACACTATACTATAGAGGTATAATACATATACTATAGGAGATATAACACTCATAACTATAGGAGGTATAATAACACTATACCTATAGGAGGTATATATAACACTATAAACCTATAGGAGGTATAATAACACTATAACCTATAGGAGGTATAATAACACTATACCTATAGGAGGTATAATACACATAACTATAGGAGATAATAAACTACCTATAGGAGTATAATAACACTATAACTATAGGAGGTATAATAACACTATACCTATAGGAGGTATAATAACACTATACCTATAGGAGGTATAATACACTATCAACCTATAGGAGGTTATAATACACTATAACTATAGGAGGTATAATAACACTATCACCTATAGGAGGTATAATAACACTATACCTATAGGAGGTATATAACACTATAACCTATAGGAGGTATAATAAACACTATACCTATAGGAGGTATAATAACACTATACCTATAGGAGGTATAATAACACTATAACCTATAGGAGGTATATAACACTATCACCTATAGGAGGTATAATAACACTAATTCACCTATAGGAGGTATAATAACACTATAACCTATAGGAGGTATAATAACACTATAACCTATAGGAGGTATAATAACACTATAACCTATAGGAGGTATAATACACTATCACCTATAGGAGGTATAATAACACTATACCTATAGGAGGAATAATAACACTATACTCACCTATGACTATACTACCACTATTACTCACCTATAGGAGGTATAATAACCCTGACCTTATGGAACCTAACACCATGGGCCCTAACCCCGTGGACCCTAACCCGTGGGCCCTAACCCCGTGGACCGCTAACCCGTGGACCCTAACCGTGGACCCTTCCCGTGGACCCTAACCCGTGGACCTAACCCCATGGGCCCTAACCCCGTGGACCCTCCCCAGTAATTCCCCGTGACCCTATCCCCGTGGACCCTATCCCGTGGACCCTAACCCGTGGGCAACCCGTATCCACCGTGGACCCTATCCCGTGGACCCTATCCCCGTGGACCCTATCCCCGTGGACCCTATCCCCCGTGGACCCTATCCCGTGGCCCTAACCCCGTGGCCTAACCCCGTGCATCCCCGTGGACCTAACACCTCGTGCCTATCGCGTGGACCTAACCCGTGGACCCCTATCCCCGTGGACCCTTATCCATGGGCTACCCCATGTAACCCCGGACAAGTGGACAACATGGCCTAACCGTTGACAACCACTACCCTGGGCACATGGCATGCCTAACCTGCCTATCCCCGTGGACCCTAACCCATGGGCCTACAGGGCCTCCGTGTGACCCCCTGATACCCCATGTACCCGTGGACCCTAACCCGTGGACTACCTATCACTCCGTGGACAACCTAACCTACCCATGGCCCTAACCCATGGGCCCTAAACCCCGTGGACCTACGTGGACTACCCCGGTGGACGCTAACCCATGGGCCCTACCCCCGTGGAACCCTAAGCCCCGTGGGACCCTAACCCCATGCGGCCCTAACCCCAGTGGGCCCTTACACCCCATGGCCCTAACCCCGTTGGACCCTATCCCCGGTTGGACCGCTAACCCCATGGGCCCTAACCCCCATGGGTGCCCTAACCCCGTGACCCTAACCCCGTTGTACCCTTAACCCCGCATGGCCCCTCAAGCCCGTGAACCATAAGCCCCGGGGACACCGTAAACCCCATGGCCCCTAACCCTGAACATCGCGACGCCCTATACACCACCAGTGTGACCATAACACACCACCTGGCAGCCCCTCAGACCCATTTGCGCGCACCCCTCGAAACACCCACGTGACCACACCGTCCAACACCCCGTGACCCTTAACCCCGTGGACCCCTCCGATCAACCCGTCGTCGGACCCTATCCCGTGGACCTAACCGAATCTAGAAATCCACTATAAATCCCCCGTGGACCCTAACCCCGGATGGACTCCCGTAATCCCCAAACACACCGTTGTGACCATCATTC
Organism: Salvelinus sp. IW2-2015; assembly: GCF_002910315.2. Classification (NCBI taxonomy): domain Eukaryota; kingdom Metazoa; phylum Chordata; class Actinopteri; order Salmoniformes; family Salmonidae; genus Salvelinus; species Salvelinus sp. IW2-2015. The sequence goes on from NC_036846.1 coordinate 24,371,677, forward strand.
CGCCGCTAGGACACCCTAGGTCTAAAAGATCAAGTTGCAGAGTTACCGAAAGCCCGTCGCAATATCGCGCTCGACCAATGGTTAGGTACAACAGACACGACAGAATACACAAAAAAGGAAGTGTCGATGCCAAAACCGCCAGAAGACGTGCAAGCACAACGACAGAAAAGTAGCTAAAACAAAAAGAATAGCCGGACAAAATAACAGTAGTCAGCACGACCTATAGAAACCCGAGGGCTCCGAGTCTGATACAGTATATACCTTGTCTGCAAAGCCACACAAGCATTAAAAATGAAAGGCCTAATAGACATTAATATCCACAGAAACAGGACAGGCACAGTGCAACACCCTCAGCCGCCTCAAATCCCCCCCAAACAGCATATTATTTCAGGTGTAAACAAAGAGAAAACATTTAGAACTGAGTTCCTTTGTCAACTTACGAATAGCTCTACTGTTCAGCCACAGGCATCTCAAGCCCCCTATAAATTACCTGACGGTCTACATACACGTGTATCGCCATCCGACATCTCTGATAAACCTAACAGACAACAGGTACACAAAGCTCTCTGAAGTGCCTCAGTCCTCCGATACCTTCTCATCGCACCCAGAAGGGATACGCTAGGAATCGAGACAAAAAACCGAACTCAAGCAAAAAACACGAGCCTTATGGCATATCTAGACGGCGCCGATATACATGCCCTATAAGACCACACACATTGTTATGCTTTGGACCAAGGCTCCTTCTCCATGTTAAAGCATCGATGCCTGTCCTCAAAACATATATGCATAACCCCCTATGGCCCCACTGAAGAGACCTGAATTCCGTACGTCCACTGTTGCACCTCCCAATGGATACAGACCCGTATTTCTGCATCGAAATGGACCCTAATTCCGCATTATATCCGCTGCACTACTTTTGACCAGCCCCGCATGGAGGTAGTGTCAAACTTACTCATCTATGACCACGGACCCATGGGGTAGTGCACTACTTTTTGACCAACAGGAATCCTCCCTGGGGTAAGAGTCGCACACTAACATACATCAGAGCCCACTCTGGCCCGCGCGAGCCGCAACAGCGGAATGGATAGTGCCACTACGACTTACAGATAGACACAAATGGAACCGAATGTGAAAAGGTAATAAAGGCACTAACTAATTTTGAACCGCTGAAACCCTATAGGCGAGAGGCAGAAAACCAGACAAAAAAAACTAAAAATGGTAGGTAAAGTGTCTCATTAAATGACCCAGACCCATGAAAAAGGTAGTGCATAAACTTTGACCAGGACCCAGATCGGAGGTAGGCCACATACTTTGCCCCGGACCCCATCTCTCTTCTTGGTGGGGTAACATCTCACAGCAAGAACTGGAAAATCTGGTGCAGTCCATGAGGAGGAGATGCAGTACCTAATGATACTGACTGTTACTTTTGATTTTGACCCCCCTCTTTGTTCAGGGACACATTATTCCATTTATGTTAGTCACATGTCTGTGGAACTTGATCAGTTTATGTCTCAGTTATTGAATCTTGTTATGTTCATACAAATATTTACACACGTTAAGTTTACTGAAAATAAACGTAGTTGGCAGTGAGAGGACGTTTCTTTTTTTGCTGAGTTTATTATTGGAGCTTTTCGAGTTCACTTTGTCGCTCCTCTCTTGGGTTCCTTCTACTACAGCAGTGAATGTAATTTAAGTGCGGCAGATCCGGCCCTTGTTAACACTGCCTCTCTCACGGGGAAACATCTATTTGACGTTTGCAATCTTTCACACAGACAGTTGCTTGTACAATTTTCCACCAGTCTAGACTTGGCTTGGCGCCTAATGGGAACAAAGACGGCTGCCGTGATCAAAGTATAATTCACAGCAAAGTCCCTGATATTGATAAGACGCGGGTCTGCAGCGACGAAGCTGTTCCGTTGCGTACAGTAAATTGCTTTAATCTCGGAGTGTAATTTATCACTCTGCACCACGATCTAAGACAGGGTGAGGGGAGGCTCACAACTGAAGTCAATCCCAAAAGGAAATAAACCAGGAAATCCAATCCTTTGCCCCTTAAGCTGTTTTGCCAATACTTGTAGAGGAAGTAGAATAGAGAGCAGACACTAAACAATACGTACATGCAATTACTGTTATCTTATTTCTCCTTTATATTTAATATTTAAAACATTATGTATGTTGATTAAACACCTGTAAATGTCTACATGTCTTTAAGACCAGACATGTTATGTGGTTAAACTMTGGGAACCCTCTATGCAGCCTTTAGGAAGATCAGTATACAGTAGCGGTCTACATGTGCCAAGGGTTGTAAACTAATATGTGCTTATGTCATGACAAGTGGAAGATGTGGTGAAATTATGTCTTAATAAAGGGATTTAAATTATAATGTAGACAGAATCTTACAGCAGATGTAGCTACTGTATCTTAGCCTACTGATACTGCTTACACTTTTGTATCTGCCAAGATTTCCACATCTCTGACCTTTCACTATTCGTAACCCTCGCTTTYATCACAAATAGTAGTAGAATTTCTAATCAATCAGGGAGGGAAGGTGCATGGKGGTTTGAGATGTGATGTTGGTGCTGCAGGGAAGACATCATCCTCAAACTGCTATTGATGTGAATGTCAAGAACGGTGAGGCAGCCCGAGGCACACAGATCACTAAAGAAACGCAGAACAAAGCACTCACTGAAATTAGCAGACAGCSTTCCCCTCCCTCCCAACCTGCCGCTATGACATCACCGCCCGGGTTCTGATGGAACTGGGCAGGAGAGAAGAAAAGAACATCTGCGCAACTGGTTACCCACTGTGTTTTTAAACATACAATGTTTTCAATTTAGATATTTGAGACACATGATTAGATTGCGCATGTTCATTATTACTGTAATTATTATTCAACATGTCCTCAACTGGGATTTGAACTCACAATCTCTTGGAGGATGGCCTCCCGGTGTTCCTGCTACGCCACCACGAGGTGTAACAGGAACAGAGACGTGGAGGTGTAACAGGAACAGAGACGTGGAGAGGTGTAACAGGAACAGAGACGTGGAGGTGTAACAGGAACAGAGACGTGGAGGTGGAGCAGGAACAGAGACGTGGAGGTGGAGCAGGAACAGAGACGTGGAGGTGTAACAGGAACAGAGACGTGGAGGTG
>NC_036846.1:24379275-24384285 GCF_002910315.2 Salvelinus sp. IW2-2015
CTTTGTGTCTAATGTAGGCAGGGGTGTCAGGCTAGATGTACTATTGTGGTCTACATAGTTAGTCATTTGTCAGTTTGTATTATCGTGCACTGTAAAAAAAAATCTAGTTATTTAACTAAATATTATAAAGACATGCTCCGGTACTTTGGCGACTAAGAAAGTATTTTTTTAACCTCCCGCTTTGAGCTGGTGTGTGTGTTGTTCATACATACATCAACTATGAGCAAAATTGCTGTCTACCTCAGTAAGCAGAATCCTAGTTTGAGAGTGAATGTTTTCTTGAAGCTATGCGCCAATTTTCCCTACATCCCCCCCCACGTGGGTCAGCCACCTAGCAATTTGAGTTCTAGCCAATAAGCTTCAGCTCTCACATTTGAGTGACAGCTAGCAAGAGGCCTGCCCAGTGTTATCCAATGAGGTGCGCAGCAGAGAGAGAGGAAGGGAAAGGGAAAACCTAGTCAGTTGTACAACTGAATGCATTCAACCGAAATGTGTGTCTCCGCGTTTAACCCAACCTCTCTAAATCAGAGAGGTGCCTTAATCGACACCCACATCATCAGCACGGGGAGCAGTTGTTGTTGGGGGTTAACGGCTTTGCTCAAGGCAGAACAGCAGATTTTCCACCTGCCGGCTCTGGGATTCGAACCAGCAACTTTTTGGTTACTGGCCCATGGTCTTATCACATGCGTGACGTAGTACGCAATTTCCAGGGGACCACTTTTTGGCTCGTGAGTACTATTTCCAGAACTACTGGCTAAAAGGTAACAAAACAGGATAATCTCTTTAATTAACTGCTTCCACAGCCTTTCTTTTGTTTACTCAACTTCTCAGTCAAATTGTTACTTTTAGTTGCCCAACTTGAAAAAACTTCTGCAAAAATTCAGTCAATTTAAAAATGATGTGTTTGCTAAAATTGTCTCATATGTTCATCAACTACAATGATTTTTTGGGAATCTTACCCGAAACAAACGGCTGTGGAACTAGTTACACACACTGCACATAACATACAACGTTTTCAACTTACATGTTTGACACACGATTACATTGCGCATGTTCATTTATCCAGTAATTAATATTCAACATGTCCTCATCTGGGATTAGAACAATTTCTTGGTTATAGCGTTCCAATTTCTGTTACACCTCAGTCTTGTTCCTGTACCCTACGTCTCTGTTCCTGTTACACTCCACGTCTCTGTTCCTGTTACACTCTCACGTCTCTGTTCTCTAACTCTCACGTCTCTGTCTGCTACACCTCCCACGTCTCTTTCCTGTTAACCTCCACGTCTCTGTTCCTGTACACCTCCACGTCTCTGTTCCTTCTACAAACGTCCACGTCTCTGTTCTGTTACCTCCACGTCTCTGTTCCTGTTACACCTTCCACGTCTCTGTTCCTGCTACACCTCCACGTCTCTGTTCCTGTTACACACTCCACGTCTCTGTTCCTGTACACCTCCACGTCTCTGTTCCTGTCTTACAACTCTCACGTCTCTGTTCCTGTTACACCTCCACGTCTCTGTTCGCGCTGTTACACCTCCACGTCTCTGTCCCTGCTACACCTCCATACGTCTCAGTCTCTGTTCCTGTTTACACCTCCACCACGTCTCTGTTCTGCTAATAATATTTAGTTAAAATAACTAGATTTTTTTTTTTTACAGTGCACGATAATACAAACTGACAAATGACTACTGTACAGATACAAGTACACCTACGGTATTATGTGGAGACATTTTGGTGACCTCCTGCAGTGGATCCCCCACAACGATACAGACCTATAGGCCTTTAGGCAACATATGGATTCCACTGTTTATGGTCGAATGATCATTTCATGCATGACTTATTAATTTCCCTATAACGCAAAGGATTGTGGGAAAATCATTGAACTAGATTAAGATATATTGCCTTGCTGCATGGGCTAGAACCAAGATAACATCATTCAGAAAGGATTTGCAAAACCATGTTCAATTAATCTCAGCACGTTGTTCTGCAAGGGGAAATTAGTATTTATCAGGGACAAATATTTACATATATTATGCTAAAATAATTCCCTACAAAAGCTTCTGTTTGCTTGATGACTCATCAAGTAGCTGTATGATTTTCAGAGTAAAACGTGCCGAACGCAGCTTTTCTCTGGTTGAGATGGACTTCCTGTTTGCTGCATCTGTTAGTTCTGCCCGCAGGGGAATCCAGATGGGCTGAGGCGGCCTTAGAACAATATAGACAGAGGAGGAAAGAGGAAAAGAACCATTCAAAGCTGCCATCATAACGTCTCTAACATGCCCAGTATCCCATAAGGCCGAGTCTCGGGTTTCATATTTCTATATGTATGTGACATAACACACATCCAGAGTGTAACCACATACTATACTATATATGTCACATCTTCCTCCAACTCATGTAGCTACAAAAGTAAATGAGAATGTCTTACATGAACTGTGATGTAGCAGTATGTATCAACTACAGTACATGTCTGAATCATAAGTATCTAGATAGAGGTAAACTGTATCTACTCCTTACAGTCCAGCGTTAGATTGGAAGTGTGGACGAGGCAGTTACTCTTTCAGCAAGCGTGCTATTTTACAGTGGCCAGGCAGGCAGGTTCCTGGTCAGCTCACTAGGAGCCCCTCTCTCCTCTCCTCTCCTCTCCTCTCCTCTCCTCTCCTCTCCTCTCCTCCTGTCTCTTATACACATCTAGATGTGTATAAGAGACAGAGGACATGTTGAATATTAATTACTGTATAAATGAACATGCGCAATGTAATCGTGTGTCAAACATGTAAGTTGAAAACGTTGTATGTTATGTGCAGTGTGTGTAACTAGTTCCACAGCCGTTTGTTTCGGGTAAGATTCCCAAAAAATCATTTGTAGTTGAATGAACATATGAGACAATTTTAGCAAACACATCATTTTTAAATTGACTGAATTTTTGCAGAAGTTTTTTCAAGTTTGGGGCAACTAAAAGTAACAATTTGACTGAGAAGTTGAGTAAACAAAAAGAAAGGCTGTGGAAGCAGTTAATTAAAGAGATTATCCTGTACTTTTGTGTACCTTTTAGCCAGTAGTTCTGGAAAGTAGTACTCACGAGCCAAAAAGTGGTCCCCTGGAAATTGCGTACTACGTCACGCATGTGATAAGACCATTGGGCCAGTAACCAAAAAGTTGCTGGTTCGAATCCCAGAGCCGGCAAGGTGGAAAATCTGCTGTTCTGCCCTTGAGCAAAGCCGTTAACCCCCAACAACAACTGCTCCCCGGTGCTGATGATGTGGGTGTCGATTAAGGCACCTCTCTGATTTGACTCGTTGAAACCAATGCAAAACCTCCTAAAGCGTGAACCTGTAGATTGAAACCTCTGACGTATTCCTATTCACCATAACTACTATGGGCAGCCTTATGGCTGATAGGTTCCTGCTTCACCGATAACTACTATGGCAGCCTTATGGCTGATAGGTTTCCTATTTACCATTAACTACTAGGCAGCCTTATGGCTGATAGGTTCCTGTTCACCAAACTACTATGGGAGCCTTATGGCTGATAGGTTCCTGTTCACCATAACTAGTATGGGCAGCCTTATGGTGATAGGTTCCTATTCACCATCAAACTACTATGGGCAGCCTTATGGCTGGTTAGATTCCTATTCACATAACTACTATGGCGCCTTATGGCAGCTGCTATTCCATTCACAGGTACATAGTGGCAATAGTGGGAGAAAGCTACAAGACCATTAGGTGATGTGAAAATGTTTACAAAATGTAGTTCTAGTCCTCTGTGCAATGGGAGGCCAATTCACCGTGTTACTGTGCACGAGGTTAACTAGTTGTTAGTGGACGCCTCTGTCTAAAACACTGACACAAACAGAGCAATATGTACTGTGATGAAATTGAAAGATAAGTTCTGGATGGTTGCTTCAACAAAACCTCAAAGAAAATGAGTAAAAGGATCACTACCTCCACTGGTGTATAGCCTCATAGTATTGTACATGTAGCTCAGTATACCATATGCAATAAAGTATTACCCACGTAAGAACCTCTTCCACCCCCACACCTTCAAGGTTGAATTCCAATGTAGTTTAGCTGGACAGGATGTGTTTCTCATGACTAAATAGTATAGAGCCACGAAGTACCACAAATACCTGCTGTTATTCTATATGTCAACTGGCTACATGACATGATTCTTAGTGTCCTGGAGCTACATATAGCCTTGTTAATTCCTTATGTCAGCTGCGGCTACATACCTTGTTTCCTTATGTGTCAGCTGGCTACATCCTTGGGGTTTTCCTATGTCAGCTGGCGTACTACCTGTTTATTCCTTATGTCAGCTGGGCTACCAATACTTGTTTATCCTTATGTCAGCTGGGCTACATACCTTAGTTGATGCCTATATGTCAGCAGGGCTACATACCTTGTTGCATCCTTATGTCAGCTGGCTACATACACCTTGTTAGTCCTTATGATCAGCAGGGCTAACATAGCTTTGTTATTCCTTATGTCAGCAGCGGCTACATACTTTGTTATCTCCTTATGGTCAGCTGGACTACATACCTTGCTACTGCCTTATGTCAGCTGGGCTACATAACCTTGTTATTCCTTATGTCAGCTGGGCTACATACCTTGTTATCCTTATGGTCAGCGGGCTACAATACCTTGTTATGCATAGTATATCCAGCAGGCTACATACTTGTTATTCCTTATGTCAGCAGGGCTACATACTTGTTATCTACCTTATGTCCAACTGGGCTAACATACCATTGTTATTCCTTATGTCAGCTGGGGCTACATTACCTTGTTATTCCTTATGTTAGCTGAGGCTACATACCTTGTTAGCTCCTTATGTTCAGCTGGGCTACATCTTTTTTCCTTATGTCAGCTGGCTACATACCGTTGTTATGCGCTTATGTCAGCAGGGCTACAATAACCTTGTTATTCCTTTGTGTCAGCAGGGCAACATAGCTTGCTATTCCTGTATGTCAACAGGCATCGCAGGGCTACAATAAGCTTGCTCATTCCTTATGTCAAT
>NC_036846.1:24389816-24392486 GCF_002910315.2 Salvelinus sp. IW2-2015
TAGAGAGGTTGGTTAAAACGCGGAAGAACATTTCGGTTGAATGCATTCAGTTGTACAACTGACTAGGTTTTCCCTTTCCCTTCCCTCTCTCTCTGCTGCCGCACCTCATTGGATAACACTGGGCAGGCCTCTTGCTAGCTGTCACTCAAATGTGAGAGCTGAAGCTTATTGGCTAGAACTCAAATTGCTAGGTGGCTGACCCACGTGGGGGGGATGTAGGGAAAATTGCGCGCATAGCTTCAAGAAAACATCACTCTCAAACTAGATTCCTGCTTACTGAGGTAGACAGCAATTTTGCTCATAGTTGATGTATGTATGAACAACACCACATCCAGCTCAAAGCGGGAGGTTAAAAAAAATACTTTCTTAGTCGCCAAAGTACCGGAGCATGTCTTTATAATTTTAGTTAAATAACTAGATTTTTTTTTACAGTGCACGATAATACAAACTGACAATATGACTAACTATGTAGACCACAATAGTACATCTAGCCTGACACCCCTGCCTACATTAGACACAAAGAGGGTTCAGCAGGGCTACATAGCTTGTTATTCCTTATGTCAACAGGGTTCAGCAGCGCTACATAGCTTGTTATTCCTTATGTCAACAGGGTTCAGCAGAGCTACATAGCTTGTTATTCCTTATGTCAACAGGGTTCAGCAGGGCTACATATTCTGATCCATGATGTTAATTCACAGGTCAAGCTTCCTCTGATATCAGCAATCAGAGTCAAATCAATACTGTAGCTCACAGGATGAGATGGAGCCTTCACTGTGACCTATAATCAGTGACTTAGAATCCCCATTCACTGTGACCTATAATCAGTGACTTAGAATCCCCATTCACTGTGACCTATAATCAGTGACTTAGAATCCCCATTAACTGTGACCTATAATCAGTGACTTAGAATCCCCATTCACTGTGACCTATAATCAACGACTGAGAATCTCCATTCACTGTGACCTATAATCAACGACTGAGAATCTCCATTCACTGTGACCTATAATCAACGACTGAGAATCTCCATTCACTGTGACCTATAACCAGTGACTGAGAATCCCCTCCACTGTGACCTATAACCAGTGACTGAGAATCCCCTCCAGTGTGACCTATAACCAGTGACTGAGAATCCCCTCCACTGTGACCTACAGTCAGTGAATGAGAATACCCTCCACTGTGACCTATAACCAGTGACTGAGAATCCCCTCCACTGTGACCTACAGTCAGTGAATGAGAATCCCCTCCACTGTGACCTACAGTCAGTGAATGAGAATCCCCTCCACTGATCCCAACCCATGGACAGAAACAGATAGAGCTACAGTATGTAAGAAGTGCTGTGCCTAAATTGTACATGTGAGCTACCAGTGAGCCTTGCAGGGAGGTCTATACCATTCTAAACCCCTTGAGGTTTTGTCTTGAATTTGACAAGATGACAGGAAGGAGCCTAGGTGACTCCTAGACCACACAGAACTCATAATAAATATACTATTATATCAAAGTGCTGTGGATCATAGTACAGTCTGGCTACACAAGGTAAGAAGACATATTCTTATCATAGCATTACAACAGGGCACAACCTTGATCCGGTAAACAGAAGAAAAAAACACGCAGCCGATATGACAACATGAAGGAAAAGTATGACATTTCTTAGACATGGGTGAAAGAGCAGAAGCAAACCCCTACCAGCACCATAAGATTAGAGTTAGGTTACCATACCATAATTAGAAGTTAGGTTCACACATAAATTAAGTTAGGTTTACATCACATAAATTACAGTTAGGTTGCCACACCATAAAGTATTACAGTTAGGTTACCACCCATAAATTACAGTTAGGTTACCACACCATACTTAAGATGGTTACACACCATAAATTAGCAGTTAGGTTACCACACCATAAATTACAGATAGGTTACACACATAGAATTACAGTTAGGTTACCACACCATAAATTACAGTTAGGTTACCATACATAAATTAGAGTTTAAGTTACGCCATACCATAAATTACGAGTTAGGTTACCCATCATAAATTCGAGTTAGGTTGCCACACCATAAATTACAGTTAGGTAACACATAAATTACAGTTAGTTGCCACACCATAAATTACAGTTAGTTACCACACCATAAATTACAGTTAGGTTACACACATAACATTACAGATGTTACCACACCATAAATTACAGTTAGGTTACCACACCATAAATTACAGTTAGGTTCCAACCATAAATTTACAGTTAGGTTCCACACCATAAATTACAGTTAGGTTACCATACATAATTAGAGTTTATGTACCAACATAAATTAAGAGTCAGGTTACCACACCATATGGCTGCAGATTTATTAAACAACTGAAATTCTTCAGCTTCCTCTCCATCCAAACTACAGAGCAGACCTGGCTCGTTCTTCCCTGTGCTGAACTAATACCTCTGGCCTAAGCAGGAGATGCCTCTACAGTGAACTACAGCACAGAGACTGACCCATGAATAATACATGAGATACAGCAGTCTGTTGTATTGTTGGTCAGAGAAAGATACTCTTACATTCCTTAAGGTGTTAAATACAAATTTAAAATGCATTCTGGGGATTTAGTGGGAGTTGGAAGTTTAGAGGTATCACAAACATTATCTAATGTATTATTGGTGTTTTGTAATTGTGCATGGGGGGGGGGGG
>NC_036846.1:24392511-24400875 GCF_002910315.2 Salvelinus sp. IW2-2015
AACCAGGAAGGAGAGAGAGAAAAGACTTATGTGAGTTATGAAGGTCTACAGCAAGGAGAGGAAGAAGCCTGTATTGAGTTATTAAAGGATCTACCAGAGGAGAGAGTTGTTGTGTGTGTGTGTTGTGTGTGCTGCTGTGATGTGTGTGTGTGTGTGTTGTGTGTGCATGTGTGTGTGTGTGTGGGTGTGTGCTGTGTGTGTGGTGTGTGTGTGTGTGTGTGGTGGTGTGTGTCTGTGTGTGTGTGTGTGTGTGTGTGTGTGGTAGTGTGTGTGTGTGAAAAAGAGCTTCTGGATATCAGGACAAAGTCACTCACCTCGGATTAGACAAAAAAAATATTCTTCAAACAAGCAAGACGCACAAGACATTTCTCCAAACACCCAACAGGACCAACATCCCCGTTATTTGCAAGAGGAAGCGACGCAGGTACAGAGGACAAAGAGCCGGATGCCTGGTCAGGACCCGGAGAAGGCGACTGGGAAAGCTGCCTTACCGTCAATACTACTCGCCAACGTGCAATCATTGGACAATAAATTAGACGAGGTACGATCACGAATATCCTACCAACGGAACATAAAAAACTGTAATATCCTATGGTTCACGGAATCGTGGCTGAATGATGACAGGATATTCAGCTAGCGGGATATACGCTGCACTGGCAAGATAGAACAGCACATTCCGGCAAGACGGTGGGGGGGGGGGGGGGGGTCTGTGCATATTTGTAAACAACAGCTGGTTACAAATCTAAGGAAGTCTCTAGATTTTGCTCGCTGAAGTAGAGTATATTGTGATAAATTGCAGGCCACACTACTTGCCTTGAGATTTTCAGCTATACTTTTCGTGGCTGTTTATTTACCACCACAGACAGATGCTGGCACTAAGACGCACTCAGTCAGCTGTATAAGGAAATAAGCAAACAGAACCACTCACCCAGGCGGCGCTCCTAGCGGCCGGAGACTTTAATGCAGGGAAACTTAAATCATTCTACAAATTTCCATCAACATGTTAAATGTGCAACCAGAGGGAAAAATTCTAGATCACTTGATACTCCACACACAGAGACGTGTACAAAGCTCTCCCTCAACCTCCATTTGGTAAATCCGATCACAACTCTATCCTCATGATTCCTGCTTACAAAGCTAAAATTAAAAAAGAGAAGTACCAGTGACTCGGTCTCATAAAAAAGCGGTCAGAAGAAGCAGATGCTAAACTACAGGACTGTTTTGCTATCACAGACTGGAACATTCCGCGGTTCTTCCGATGGCATTGAGGAGTACACCACATACGTCACTGGCTTTATCAATAAGTGCAATCGAGGAGTGTCCCCACAGTGACTGTACGTACATACCCAACCAGAAGCCATGGATTACAGGCAAACATCGCACTGAGCTAAAGGGTAGAGCTGCCGCTTTCAAGGCACGGGACTCTAACCCGGAAGCTTACAAGAAATCCTGCTATGCCTGCGACGAACCATCAAACAGGCAAAGCGTCAATACAGGGCTAAGATTGAATCATACTACACCAGCCCGACGCTCGTCTTATGTCGCAGGGCCTTGCAAACTATTACAGACTACAAAGGGAAGCACAGCCGCGAGCTGCCCAGTGACATGAGCCTACCAGACAAGCTAAATCACTTCTATGCTTGCTTCGAGGCAAGCAACACTGAGGCATGCATGAGAGCATCAGCTGTTCTGGACGACTGTGTGATCACGCTCTCCGTAGCCGACGTGAGTAAGACCTTAAACAGGTCAACATACACAAGGCTGCGGGGCCAGATGGATTACCAGGACGTGTGCTCCCGGGCATGTGCTGACCAACTGGCAGGTGTCTTCACTGACATTTTCAACATGTCTCTGATTGAGTCTGTAATACCAACATGTTTCAAGCAGACCACCATAGTCCCTGTGCCAAGAACCACAAAGGCAACCTGCCTAAATGACTAACAATGCGTAGCACTCACGCCTGTAGCCATGAAGTGCTTTGAAAGGTTGTAATGGGCTCACACAACACCATTATCCAGAAACCCTAGACCCACTCCAATATGCATACCGCCAAACAGATCCACAGATGATGCAATCTCTATTGCACGACTGCATGGCAGGCACGACTCCAACACCATCATTAAGTTTGCAGACGACACAACAGTGGTAGCCTGATCACCTGACAACGACGAGACAGCCTATAGGAGGAGGTCAGAGACCTGCCGGGTGGTGCAGAATAACAACCTATCCTCAACATAAGCAAGACTAAGGAGATGATTTGTGGACTACAGGAAAAGGAGGACCGAGCACGCCCCATCTCATCGACGGGCTGTAGTGGAGCAGGTTGAGAGCTTCAATTCCTTGGGTCCACATCAACAACAAACTAGAATGGTCCAAACACACCAAAGACAGTCGTGAAGCGGGTATGACAAAGCCTATTCCCCTCAGGAAACTAAAAAGATTTGGCATGGGTCCTCAGATCCTCAAAAAGGTTCTACAGCTGCAACATCCGAGAGCATCCTGACTTTGTATCACTGCCAGGTACGGCAATTGCTCGGCCTCTGACAAGGGCTTCGCAAGGCACTACATAGGGTAGTCGGACGGCCCAGTACATCACATGGGGCTAAGCTGCCTCCATCCAGGGACCTCTACACCAGGCGGTGTCAGAGGAGCCCTAAAAATTGTCAAAGTCCCCATTCACCCCAGTCATAGACTGTGCTTCCTCTACTACCGCATGGCAAGCGGTACCGGAGTGCCAAGTCTAGGACAAAAAGGCTTCTCAACAGTTTTTTACCCCCAAGCCATAAGACTCCTGAACAGGTAATCAAATGGCTACCAAACTATTTGGATGTTTTGCCCCCCAACCCCAACCCCTCTTTTTACGCTGCTGCTACTCTCTGTTATCATATATGCATAGTCACTTTAACTATACATTCATGTACATACTACCTCAATTGGGCCGACCAACCAGTGCTCCCGCACATTGGCTAACCGTGCTATCTGCATTGTGTCCTGCCATACCCACCACCCGCCAACCCCTCTTTTACGCTACTGCTACTCTCTGTTCATCATATATGCATAGTCATTTTAACCATATCTACATGTACATACTACCTCAATCAGCCCGACTAACCGGTGTCTGTATGTAGCCTCGCTACTTTTATAGCCTCTCTACTGTATATAGCCTGTCTTTTACGTTTGTTTTATTTCTTTACCTACCTATTGTTCACCTAATACTTTTTTTGCACTATTGGTTAGAGCCTGTAAGTAAGCATTTCACATGTAAGGTCTACTACACTGTTGTATTCAGCGCACGTGACAAATAAACTTTGATTTGATTTGACATATTCCAGAGTTTGAAGAGACATTCAGACACATAAATTACAGTTAGGTTACCATACCATAAATGTTAAGTTAGGTTACCATACATAAATTACAGGAGGTTGCCACACCATAATTACAGTTAGGTTCCATACCATAAATTACAGTTAGTTACCACACCATAAAATTACAGTTAGGTTACCAACCATAAATAGAGTTAGTTGCCACACCATAAATTACAGTTAGGTTTACCCACCATAAATTACAGTTAGGTTACACACATAAATTACATTAGTTACCACACCATAAATTACAGTTAGGTTACCACACCATAAATTACAGTTAGGTTACCTATACCATAAAATTTAAAAGTTAGGTTGCCACACCATAAATTACAGTTAGTTACCACACCAAAATTACAGTTAGGTTGCCACAACCATAAATTACAGTTAGGTTACCACACCATAAATTACAGTTAGGTTGCCACAACCATAAATTACAGTTAGGTTACCACACCATAAATTACAGTTAGGTTGCACCAAAATTACAGTTAGACCATACCATAATTACAGTTAGGTTACATACCATAAATTACAGTTAGTTCCAACCATAAATAAGGTAGTTGCCACACCATAAATTACAGTTAGGTTGCCACACCATAAATTAGAGTTAGGTTGCCACACCATAACATTACAGATAGGTTACCAACCATAAATTACAGTTGGTTACCACACCATAAATTACAGATAGGTTCCACACCATAAATTACAGTTTGGTTACGCACAGATAAATTACAGTTAGGTTAGCCAACCATAAATTAAGTTAGTTTCCAACCATAAATTAGAGTCAGTTAACAACACACCATATGCTGAGATATTATTAAAAAGACCTCTCAATAACTCAACATACAGGCTCTCCCTCTCTCCTTGCTGGTAGACCTCTCAATAACTCAACATACAGGCTCTCTCTCTTCTTCCATGAGCACACAATTATGTCGAGTGACAAGTTCATTTTTCTCCTGCTGAATAGATTGAGTCATTGATTTTAATCTTGGAGCCGTATGGAGGTTTTGATTAATGAAATGAAAGGATCTTTTCCCAAAGCACTACAGAGAATACGTTGCCTGTTTACTCGCCTTCTACCACTGTGATATTCTTCTGACACTTACAGTACAATGTACAACCGAGCTCAGTAACGGATAATGGGAAATCTTTGGGGTCCATTGCTGAAAACAGGTAACCTTGACCTTGGGGTTATTGATGATATTGATGGTATTGATGGTTCATAATAATACATTTTAATATGGTAATATATTTCAATGTAGTAGGARCTCAATATGTATTTGAAGGACTCTCACACTTTGGTACCTGTAGTAAAGAAAGTMTTGACTACACTTCTACAATAGAAAGTAATGGACTCCCAGGTTAAAATSTATTTGACATTGTGACCAGTGATGTCTTACCAAACGCAGAGCTAATACCTATAATAGTATGTCCCCAAGGACAATGGCTGCTGATGCAGGGACACAGAGACCTCTCCTCTATGGCTGTAGAGACCAGGCTGCAGCCCTACAATTTATCAGTCTGGTTAAATTAGGGAGATTGCCAAATGTGGTCCCTTGTGCGAATGTGAAGAAATGTGGCTTTTAATGTGATTGCCAGAGGCAGCTGTGCCATAACTCAAGGTTAAGGTTGGTTGCAGAAAGGGAATATTTTTTTTATTTTTTTTTATATGAGGGCATTTACAATGTGATGATGCCAAACATGCTTTAATGAGAAGTGGGAGAAGTGCTTTGTGGTCCACCTGTAAACATGCTTTAATGAGAAGTGGGAGAAGTGCTTTGTGGTCCACCTGCATCAATACATTCTATGTACCAGACATTTACCACTTTATAGAATAAAATGTAATTCATCATACATTCTATGTACCCAACATTTTTACCACTTTATAGAATAGAACATGTAATCATCATACATTCTATGTACCCAGACATTTACCACCTTTATAGAAATAGAACATGTAATTCCATCATACATTCTATGTACCCAGAATTACCACCTTTATAGAATAGAACATGTATTCATCATACATTCTATGTACCCAGACATTTACCACCTTTATAGAATAGAACATGTAATTCATCATACAATTCTATGTACCCAGACATTTACCACCTTTATAGAATAGAACATAGTAATTCATCATACATTCTATGTACCCAGATCATTTACCACACTTTATAGAATAGAACATGTAATCATCATACATTCTAGTACCCAGACATTTACCACCTTTATGAATAGAACATGAATCATCATAATTCTATGTACCCAGACATTTTACCACCTTTATAGAGATAGAACATGTAATTCATCAAAATTCTATGTAGCCCAAGACATTTTACCACCTTTATAGAATAGAACATGTAATTCATCATACATTCTATGTACCAGACATTTACCACCTTTATAGAATAGAACATATAACTCATCATACATTCTATGTACGCCAGACATTTTACCCACCTTTACAGAATAGAACATGTAATTCATCATACATTCTATGTACCCAGACATTTACCACCTTTATAGAATAGAACATGCAATTTCATCATAAATTCTATGTATCCCAGACACTTTACCACCTTTATAGAATAAGAACAGTAATTCATCATACATTCTATGTACCCAGACATTTACCACCTCCATAGAATAGAACATGCAATTCATCATAAATTCTATGTACCCAGACATTTACACCTTTATAGAATAGAACATGTAATTCATCATAAATTCTATGTACCAGACATTTACCACCTTTATAGAATAGAAATGTTAATTTTTTTTAAATTTTTTTTATTTAAACCTTTATTTAACCAGGTAGCGCAAATTGAGAACACGTTCTCATTTACAATTGCGACCTGGCAACGATAAAGCAAAGCAGTTCGACACATACAACACACATAGTTACACATGGAGTAAAACAAACATATAGTCAATGATACAGTGAAAAAAAAATAGTCTATATACAATGTGAGCAAGTGAGGTGAGATAAGGGAGGTGAAGGCAAACAAATATATGTATAAATAAATAAAAATATAAAAAGGCCATGGTGGCGAAGTAAATACAACCAGCCAGGTAAAATAAAACTAAAACACTGGAATGGTTGGTTTGCAGTGGAAGAAAAGCGCAAAGTAGAGACAGAAATAATGGGGTGCACAAGGAGAAAATAAATAAATAAATACAGTAGGTAAAGAGGTAGTTTGTTTGGGCTAAATTATAAGATTGGGCTATGTACAGGTGCAGTAATCTATGAGCTGCCTGACAGCTGGTGCTTATAAGCTAGTGAGGGAGATAAAGTGTTTCCAGTTTCAGAGATTTTTGTAGTTCGTTCCAGTCATTGGCAGCAGAGAACTGGAAGGAGAGGCGGCCAAAGGAAGAATTGGTTTTTGGGGTGACCAGAGAGATAAACCTGCTGGAGCGCGTGCTACAGGTAGGTGTTGCTATGGTGACCAGCGAGCTGAGATAAGGGGGGACTTTACCTAGCAGGGTCTGTAGATGACCTGGAACCAGTGGGTTGGCGACGAGTATGAAGCGAGGGCCAGCAAACGAGAGTGTACAGGTCGCAGTGGTGGGTAGTATTGGGGCTTTGGTGAACAAAACGGATGGCACTGTGATAGACTGCATCCAATTTATTGAGTAGGGTTTTGGGAGTATTTTGTAAATGACATCACCGAAGTCGAGGATTGGTAGGATGGTCAGTTTTACAAGGGTATGTTTGGCAGCATGAGTGGAAGGATGCTTTGTTGCGGAATAGGAAGCCAATTCTAGATTTAACTTTGGATTGGAGATGTTTGATGTGAGTCTGGAAGGAGAGTTTTACAGTCTAACCGAGACACCTAGGTATTTTGTAGTTGTCCACATATTGCTAGGTCAGAGCCGTCCAGAGTAGTGATGTGGACAGGCGGGCAGGTGCAGGCAGCGATCGGTTGAAGAGCATGCATTTAGTTTATGTAGTTAAGAGCAATTGGAGGCCACGGAAGGAGAGTTTGTATGCATTGAAGCTCGCCTGGAGGGTTGTTACACAGTGTCAAAAGAAGGGCCAGACGTATACAGAATAGTGTCGTCTGCGTAGAGGTGGATCAGAGAATCACACAGCAGCAAGAGCGACATCATTGATGTATACAGAGAAGAGAGTCGGTCACAAGAATTGAACCTGTGGCACCCCCATGGAGACTGCCAGAGGCCCGGACAACAGACCCTCCGATTTGACACACTGAACTCGATCAGAGAAGTAGTTGGTGAACCAGGCGAGGCAATCATTAGAGAAACAAGGCTGTCGAGTCTGCCGATGAGGATGTGGTGATTGACAGAGTCAAAGGCCTTGGCCAGGTCAATGAATACGGCTGCACAGTATTGTTTCCTATCGATGGCGGTTAAGAATATCGTTTATGACCTTGAGCGTGGCTGAGGTGCACCCATGACCAGCTCTGAAAGCCAGATTGCATAGCGGAGAAGGGGTATGGTGGGATTCGAAATGGTCGGTAATCTGTTTGTTGACTTGGCTTTCGAGACCTTAGAAAGGCAGGGTAGGATAGATATAGGTCTGTAGCTGTTAGGGTCAAGAGTGTCCCCCTTTGGAGAGGGGGATAACCGCAGCTGCTTTCCAATCTTTGGGAATCTCAGACGACACGAAAGAGAGGTTGAAAAGCTAGTAATAGGGGTGGCCAAGTTTCAGCAGATAGTTTTTAGAAAAGAAAGGGTCCAGATTATCTAGCCCGGCTGAATTTTGTAAGGGTCAGATTTTGCAGCTCTTTAGAACATCAGCTGACTGTATTTGGGAGAAAGAGAAAATGGGGAAGGCTTGGCGAGTAGCAGAGGGGAGGGCAGTGCTGTTGTCCGGGGTAGGGGTAGCCAGGTGGAAAGCATGGCCAGCCGTAGAAAAATGCTTTATTGAAAATTCTCATTATAGTGGATTTGTCGGTGGTGACAGGTCTTCTATCTTCAAGAGCAGTTGGAAGCTGGGAGGAGGTGTTCTTATTCTCCATGGCTTTACAGTGTCCAT
>NC_036846.1:24400900-24404440 GCF_002910315.2 Salvelinus sp. IW2-2015
ATTACAAATTCAATTCTGTTTAATACTCTACTTAAAATAGGAACCTCATCAGAGTTAATACAGTTAGCCTTACTTATTAACACATATAATATGTCTGAATCATGGAATAAAGTGATTGGATTCCATGTCATCAAAATCATATTTTAAGTTTCTGACTCTGTTCTAATTGTGTGCATATAGATGTTCAAAGCGTAAGTGGGATGTGGAACAACAAAAAAACATCCTGGTTTCCCCCCGACAGAAGTTCTGAATGAAAAAGGACATCTTCCACTGTTCATTGTTTAACAGGTGACTACACAATGCCACTCTCCCACTTCTCAATTAAAGCATGTTTTACATGTGGGACCAACAAAAGCACTTCTCCCAACCTTCTCATTAAAGCATTGTTTACAGGTGACCACAATAGCACTTCTCCCATTCCTCATTAAAGCATGTTTACAGGTGGACCACAAGACACTTTCTCCCACTTCTCATTAAAGCATGTTTACAGGTGACCACGCAATGCACTTCTCCCACTTCTCATTAAGCATGTTTAACAGGTACCAACAAAGCATTTCACCACTCTCATTAAAGCAGTTTACAGGTGAGCCACAGCATCCAACTCATAAAGCACAGTTTCAGTGACACAACACTCTCCCCTCTCATTAAAGCATGTTTACAGGTGGAACCAAAAGACTTCTCCACTTCCATTAAAGCATGTTTACAGGTGGACCACAAATGCACTTCTCCCACTTTCATTAAAGCATGTTTACAGGTGGACCACAAAGCACTTCTCCACTTCTCATTAAAGCATGTTTACAAGGTGCGACCACAAAGCACTTCTCCCACTTCTTCATTAGCATTTACAGTGGACCAACAAATGCACTTCTCTCCACTTCTCATTAAAGCAATGTTTACAGTGGACCAAAAGCACTTCTCCCACTTCTCATTAAAGCATTTTTACCAGGTGGACACAAAAGCACTTCTCCCACTTTCTCATAAAGCATGTTTACAGGTGGACCACAAAGCAACTTCTCCCACTTTCTCATAACAGCATGTTATACAGGGGGAGCCACGAAAGCACTTCGTCCCACTCTCATTAAAGCATGTTTAGCAGTGGACCACAAGCACTTCTCCCACTTCTCATTAAAGCCTGTTTTTACGAGGTAGACCACAAAGATTCACTTCTCCCACCTGTCATTAAACATAGTACAGGTGGACCACAAAGTACTTCTCCCACTTCTCATTAAGCATGCTTTATATGATGAATTACATGTTCTATTCTATAAAGGTGGTAAATGTCTGGGTACATAGAATGTATGATGAATTACATGTTTTATTCTATAAATTGGTAAATGTCGGTATACTTAAAATAATCTATGATTAATTATATTTTCTATTCTATAGGGAGGTAAATATCTGGGTACATATAATGCATTATTAATTATATTTTCTATTCTATAGGGGGGTAAATATCTGGGTACATATAATGCATGATTAATTATATTCTCTATTCTATAGGGTGGTAGCTTGAGCTCTTTTCATGACGTAGGCTGACCAGGTGAATCCAGGTGAAAGCTATGCTTCATTGATGTTAAATCCACTGTTAAATCCACTTCAATCAGTGTAGATGAAGGGGAGGAGACAGGTTAAAGAAGGATTCTTAAGCATTGAGACAATTGAGACATGGATTGTGTATCAGGAATGAAAGGGAAGACCCAGATGCAGACCCCATCGAATAAACAACAGTTTAATGTTACAACAGGGGCAGGCAATAGACAGGTCAAGACAGGCAGGGGTCAGTAAACCAGAGGTGGGGCAAAGGTACAGGTCGGCAGGCAGGCTCAGGGTCAGGGGCAGGCAGAGTGGTCATTCAGGTGGGCTCAGAGTCAGGACAGGCAAGGGTCAAAACCGGGACGGCAAGAAAAGAGAGACTAGAAAAAGCAGGAGGTGAGACACAAAACGCTGGTTGACTCAAACAAACAAGACAAACTGGCAAGAGACCAACAGAGAACACAGGTATAAATACACAGGGGATAATGGGGAAGATGGGTGACACCTGGAGGGGGGTGGAGACAATCACAGAGACAGGTGAAACAGATCAGGGTGTGACAATGTGTATGTGTGCCATTCAGAGGGTGAATTGCCAAGACAAATTATTTAAGTGCCTTTGAACGGGGGCATGGTAGTAGGTGCCAGGCAAACCGGTTTGTGTCAAGAACTGGAACACTGTTGGATTTTTCACGCTCAATAGTTTCCCGTGTGTATCAAGAATGGTCCACCAGCCAAAAGACATATAGAAAAAAGGGGGACAGGAGCAGGGGTTTATTAGGAAGGTGTTCTTAATGTTTTGTACACTCACTAAAACATAATAGATTAAACACACTTTGGCCAAGAAAGGACTGCCTTTTTAAAGTGCCCTTTGATATTTTAGGTATAAACTGTGCACCAACATTGGTTTTTAAAAGCCTGTTATAAATATATTAGTATAGAGAACATGGAGAACTCAATAAATAAGAAAAAATCTGAATAGCCGCACGGCAAGCGGTACCAGAGCGGCAAGTCTAGGACCAAAARGCTCCTACCCACAACAGCTTCTACCCCSAAGCCATAAGACTGCTGAACAATTAATAAAATGTCCACCCGGACTATTTACATTGACACGCCCCTCCCTTTGTTTTTACACTGCTGCTACTCGCTGATTATTATCTAAGCATAGTCACTTTACCCCTACCTACATGAACAAAATAACTTGACTAACCTGTACCCCCGCACATTGACTCGGTACTACCTACATGAACAAAATAACTTGACTAACCTGTACCCCCGCACATTGACTCGGTACCCCCTGTATATAGCCTTGTTATTTTCATTGGTTTACTTTTTATTTACTATTTTTACGTTATTTAGTAAATACCCGCGCACATGACTCGGTCGTAGCCTTATCATGAACAAAATAACTTGACTAACGTACCCCCGCACATTGCTCGGTACTACCTACATGAACAAATACTTTGACTAACCGTACCCCGCACATTGACTCGGTACTACCTACATGAACAAAATAACTTGACTAACCGTACCGCACATTGACTGGTACTACTACATGAACAAATAACTTGACTAACCGTACCGCCATTGACTCGGTACTACTACATGAACAAAATAACTTGACTAACCGTCCCCGCACATTGACTCGGTACTCCTACATGAACAAAATAACTTGACTACCTGTACCCCGCACATTGACTCGGTACTACTACATGACAAATACTTGACTAACCGTACCCGCACATTGACTCGGTACTACCTACATGAACAAAATAACTTGACTAACCGTACCCCGCACATTGACTCGGTACTACTACATGAACAAAATACTTGACTAACCTGTACCCCCGCACATTGACTCGTACTCCTACTGAACAAAATAACTTGACTAACCTGTACCCCGCACATTGACTCGTACTACCTACATGAACAAAATAACTTGACTAACCTGTACCCCCGCACATTGACTCGGTACCCCCTGTATGTAGCCTTGTTTTTTTTTCGATTGTG
>NC_036846.1:24409661-24421256 GCF_002910315.2 Salvelinus sp. IW2-2015
TTACTTTTTATTTACTATTTTTACGTTATTTAGTAAATATTTTCTTAACTCTTTCTTGAACTGAATTGTTGGTTAAGGGCTTGTAAGTAAGCATTTCACTGTAAGGTCTACCTACACCTGTTGTATTTGGAGCATGTGACAAATAAAATGTAATTTGACATCCCTCCATCAACCCTGTGTCACTTCTACGAAGATTTTAACCCACTTAATCCAAACATTTCTACAAGTTTTCACCATCATAAAGCCCTAGTTATTTTGTTACTTTGACAAAGTCATTTCTAAAGATGATTATTTATGTAATTTGATTAGTGATTAAGGTACGTCTGTCCCTCCTTTTAAGGTCAACCCTGTTACATAAATTGAACTCTGATATGGTGAAACGTTCCTTTGTAAATATATTTTTTTAAGAAACATTGAATATCTAATAGTCAAATCAWAGAGTATATCAAGGCACAAGGCGAGACCCACATGCAGACACAGGAGGCAGATGGTTGGAGTCTTACAATGTTTATTAATCCAAAGGGGTAGGCAAGAGAATGGCCGTGGACAGGCAAAAAGGTCAAAACCAGATCAGAGTCCAGGAGGTACAGAGTGGCAGACAGGCTCGTGGTCAAGGCAGGCAGAATGGTCAGGCAGGCGGGTACAGAGTCCAGAAACAGGCAAGGGTCAAGGGTCAGGCAGGCGGGTACAGAGTCCAGAAACCGGCAAGGGTCAAAACCGGGAGGACTAGAAAAAGGAGAATGCAAAAAGCAGACCGGGAAAACCGCTGGTTGACTTGGAAACATACAAGACGAACTGGCACAGAGAGACAGGAAACACAAGGATAAATACACTGGTACAGAGAGACAGGAAACACAAGGATAAATACACTGGTACAGAGCAACAGGAAACACAGGGATAAATACACTGGTACAGAGAGACAGGAAACACAAGGATAAATACACTGGGGAAAACAAGCAACACCTGGAGGGGGTGGAGACAATAACGAGGACAGGTGAAACAGATCATGGTGTGACAGAGTAAAAGCTGGTTCTACTCTTCTAGGCCATTTTCTGGTATTTTGTGGTGGAAAACTGAGCGAGTTGAGCATAACAAGTCAACCCTGTTACCCAGATAATAGATAGGCTAGAAATGTTTTAATAATTTCCTATTCTTTTGTGAAGCTTGCATTCAATTACCACTCCCTGTTGCACACAACAAGCTTCCATTCCCCCTGTCACAAGGGGATTCATGGCTTATTAAAGAAGATTTCTTCAGCCCTGTTATGGTCAACCTCTGTTACTTTATTTGGCACTTACTATGTGCCCTTTTATGACAGAATGTTAAAATTTGGTGAAATGTAAAAGTTACAATTCTCAAAAGGCCCCGAATTGGTGGAACGACCATAATATTATGAATATATAATTCCTTAACACTGGGCAACATGGGCCTGGGAGGCTTACAGGGATGTGCACAGTACGGCACCAATTATTTTTCAACTCAATGCTTCTTGTATTCTCCAAAATGTATATATATATACGTAATTTAAGCTTTAAAACTATAGTGTTCTCCCTGCCTCGTGGCATAATGTTTAGTATTGCAGGATATTAGTTTTAAAACTGCAACAACAACAAATCTCTCTGCCCCATGACAAAATGTGTCAAATTACAGGATATTTGCTTGAAAATTATTTWAAAAAATCTTCGATGCCAAGAGRYGGGCCTTTAAAATATATTTTTCCCTGGRCCAGAGACTTGGTTCGTCCAGCCATGCACTGCTGAAGTCACAGTAAAACTCATTGTGTGCTGTATTGTTTTGAATCTCACTCATGGTGTGTTCTGATTATGAGGGGTTTCTGATGAATGGTCTATCACAAAAGGGGTCCAGGGACCCAAAAAGTGTGAGAACCCCTGGCCTAAGAGCATGATTTGAATAAACACAATTAGCTTATTCAATGTCAGTGTTATGGGAAACTATGGCCAACTGTCTTCTATTCTTTCAGAGCAAGAAAAAAATATTTTTAAGCTCAGTCATTTTCTTTACGTATTTATTCTGTTAGAAAACTTATTGGGTAATGATAACTAGTGCACTCAGAAAGGATACAACACATTCATTATGTAATGTCATACTGTATTTAGGAAATGCTGGATTTTCAAACTCACAGCACAGCATTTATTTCACTTATATCATCCAAGTGGTCGACTGAAGAGTATTAAATTAAATAAATCCTTGACTCACGTTTGCTATAATCTTACATCTCTATTGCGATAAACGATTCAAACACTATCCGTCTCCACAATAGGACAAGACGGAATCCTTTGGAATACTTGAAGGCACCATATATCCAACCGTATTCTAGTCGTGCGTATTCCATTCGTTCTATCCCGTCCGCGTGTCACGTGATCTTTTGGTGACTGCGTTCGGAAAGAGAGCTGCAGGCATTAGAAACGGAATCACGTTTCAATGGACAATGTGAACAGCGGTGCAGATGAAATACCGCTACTGCAGAAAAAAGAAAGGGACAGAGCCTCACTTTAGACGTCTGCATGGATGCAAAACAATATTGATTATATCAAAAAGATTTAACAGAAAAAACAAGCGGATAWTAAGGAACAAKATACTTTCTTTCTGSATCTTATCTTTTTTTGSCGCCCTTGCAACGCTCACTTATCAAAAGTAACCTACATAAACAGTGAAATAAAAAGGAAAATACTTCATGCCGGCTGATAACCCCCCCTCCAAAGGAAAATAAATACAATTACATAATAATTGCCTAGTCGGTCCAATGATCATTTTAACATGTCAACCACTGTAGACACTGGGGTGTGCAAACAGTCGACTACACTAAAAAGTACATAGAAATATGATAACCTAACATTAGACATATTAATGGCCTATTCTCTATTTCCATACCAATGCGCGGGACATTAAAACTCTCCAGATGACAACACCTCTCTCCAATCAGAGCCGTAGCCTAACAAGTTTGAGCAACATGCCGACCAATGGCAACGTCATGTGGGCGTGTGTTCAAAGGTGAGGTGCTTTTTTGAGTTTAGTAAATGACTGCAGCAAGAAATACAGTGGTGGTCTGACGTGAGAGCGCTGAGCTATAGGAGGCAATGGAAGAAGGGGCTAATCGCATCCCGATTTCACTCAATTTGACATTATTACGAGGAATCTAAATGCAAGAAGACGAAACCGAGTTGTGAGTCCCGAACTTGACCGGACAATGGAAGTAGCTCTCTGCAGCAGTTACATCTCACCCCTGGGAGTCAACTACCGAGACACGGCGAGTACCTGCAGAAAAACATCAGTCAGCACGGCCGGGGTAACTACAACTACGTGTGGCTTGAAAGCAACACCTCTGTTTTTGGGATGCATATAAGAGAAAGCGTTAAGAAAAAAACACTGACTACGTATGTATATATTTCGTGTAACAACTGTGCAATTCCGCTACTGATCTAGACGTAAGGGGTATACAACCACGTAGTTAAACATCTTCTAAAATTGAGACATTCATTAMGACCCAGAGCACATGCATTGCCACATTTATCACTGAAGGAGGCATGTTGAAATTGACAAATTCCCCTTGTAACAAAATCCAAATGGATCGCATAGAATAAACGTCGGAAATATCTGTSATATCGTAGCCTAACGTGCTGTACCCTCAAAGCAACAATAACCTGGGCTGAGTGAAATTCCACAAACCGCGTTTGCCGCTGTCCGTTGTCCTGAAAAAGTACTCATTATTTGGGTTATCCGAATCAATAACGGAAGAGGGTTTCATGGCCTGGGCGGTTACGAACATCTTSTGGTTTTCTTGTGACTCTGGAATCTGAAAAACAACAACAGAAGAATTGCTCACCTTGGAGGTCCGAAATCATTAAAGAAATTGGAATTCTACTATTGGTGCTCCTGGAGCTGTAGGTAGCCCGAATGAGACCGGCAAAAATGTACCGAATAAACGCTCTCGGGATCTATTTGTGGGAAACAATAGTATTTTTCAGGTAAGGAACATTATTTATTGACTTTAATGTGTTAAATACCATTTTATTGTTCTCGTGTGGGCTGCAGTCAGAATATGTCCTAACATAGCTTAACATGTATTGACAAAAGTCTGAATGGAAATAAATCAACGCAGCCAATTGATTAGGTTTAATCACACGATTGTCAAAAGTTGCGTTGGCTGTATTTTAWATTTATGTAGGCCTAATCATTCCTCTATTGTGAGTGAATTTCATTAAGTCACACACTACATTGARTTAAGATGTGTGTGAGAGAGACAGCGAGAGCTAATAGCGAACACTAGTGGTCATCAAACGCTAAACGACGTATTCTCTGATGAGGCWWATGTTATCAACAGGCAAGTCAGAGTAAAGGAACTGAGTACACGCTCTCACACACATATCAGGGAAGTTGTGTTGTTGTTGGTGTGTAGGCCTATCCATCACCKACTCACTGAGAAGAGAAATGTCTTGTGTCTGTCTTCATTTCTCTCATGGGGCCAGCGCACTATATGTAAAAATCTTAGACTAGGAGTTTTCTCTATTCAACTATTGTGAATGAAATGGAAAAAAATCATGTTATTTAAAGACTTGGATATTTAACAGGATATAAAATGTAAATATGCTGGATGATGACTGTTTTGTTTCCTCCCAGTAACCACACATTATACCCATCCTGACCAGTTGGAATRTTCTAGTCTTGACATGAATGTMTTTGTATGAATGTAACGACTACTATCAAGCTCGTGATCCTCWTACATRAAGTGTATTATTCTCTGTAAATGTGAACAAGGATATYTCCAATGTTCACATTGGAGGGGAGGCAGGTATTCTGTTCAGAGGACAGCTTCTCTCCCATTAGCCCAAACATGGCTATTTGTCTTTGTTATGCATTGCATGCCTAATCAACATTACATCCTACACCCTAGAATCAAATGAATCATCAGAGTTCTTTTTTAGACTACTTTACATTCTATATTGTATTCTATAGTCCATTGGATTCCATGTACATTCCTTGCAGACAGACAGTGTTTATTTAGCATTCTGGCCAGCGTGTTTAGCTAATGAAGTAGAATCAGGATATTGCAGCCTCAGCTCCCACTGCTGAACTCTGCAGTTCTGCTTAATTGATATCTCTTTCCCAGTCTCAACCTAGACCCCCAGACCTCATTTCAAATGCAGACCTATTACCAACAATTGATTACTTTGTCAATGTCAAAACAGCCTGATGAATGCACATTATATACATGACTGTATATACAAACATCTATTTTCGTATAAATTGCACATTCCTTTCTGTTAGTGTTTGTTTTTGGCCCATGTGGAAGGTTGCATGCTTGTTTAATGAATGACCATCAGATAAAGTATGCATTTGACACTGCAAGTGAAAACATTTCATTATCTAATTATAGCCTATGTCAGTCTATGTTAATTTGCAAAACATCTGGGAATACTAGTGCTCGTTAAAACAAAATGAATGACAGGGTATTCCCTACCAGTTTGCCACMAACCAGAGCATTTCAAGCATTCAAAACACATTCTATAACACAGTATATTACACACTATGCACTGTTTATTAAACAGGATATATACTGTATAGCCCATATTAAACAGGATATTCACTGCACAATCCATATTAAACAGGATATACACTGTAGAGCCCATATTAAACAGGGGATACATTGCTTTCTGCAACGTAGCACACCAATGTGTGGAAAGTGAACAYGTGGCCCAAACCCACTAACAAGAATCCCAGACCATCACTGGAGAATAGGTACGCAGCAAATGTGTCCACACGTAGTCTCTCGTGAATAAATATTCACTGATTTAAATTACGTTAAAGKCCTTACACTACAATTAATACCTCACAATTGTGCAGAAATATGCTAGTCTCAACTGTGTAGAATGTGGCTATATGGTGTGTTTTTWWWTTWTTTTTATTATCTTGTATTTTATGGCCATCTTTGTCACTCTGACACCATGACACGTGAATGTTAGGGACTTATTACTCTCAGGTGAATAGTTAAATCAACCAAAYACATGCACGGTTTTCCACAGCAATACTGGAAATATGGAATCATCTATTTAGGCAACAAAAAAACGTTGAATTGACACCTATGGATTTGTGTATTCGTAACATTGCTTTCTATTGTGAACTGGGAAATGTAAAGCTAATCTATAATTGACTTGGGGGATTATTTAATGTATTCCCTCCAGTATCACGTGGTCTATAGGCTCACGAATAGGGTTGCAAAGGGTGGGTATTTTACTGGAAACTATCACAGTTTACCAGTAAAATACCAACATTTWGTTTTCTTTCAAGGATTTGATGTAATCTAGCACAATACATATTGTGGCCCTTTTGGGTACTTCATATTTTCACAGGTCTCTGTAATTATCTCTGGCCTTATCATATGAAAAAAAATGTTTTTAAATAATTAAATAACAGGATTTTCAGATAAAAATAGTGACAAAGCTGTAAAACATGATCCTACTAAATATAAACCATTTTTTTGGTGTGGGATTAGTGAACACTATTGTTGTTTAATATGATGGTCTCAGCATGAAACATCCTGTATACATTTGTTTAACACACTTTGATTTATTTGACTATGTCAGTATKTATTTGTTGTCAATGTTTTGGCGTCAAACTCCTAGCAGTTGTGATAAAAGTCAATAGTAGGAAAAGTTGCAGAGTTAATTGAAAATAATGCCATTGTTGATTAGATGCTTTTTAAAATTAATTAGGCTGTTTTCTGTTGAACCATTTAAAAAAAAATGTTACTAGGCAAGTCAGTTAAGAACAAACTCTTATTTTCAATGACACCGCTGAAGATTCCTGTAACTTTGGTAAACTACTGGTAGCTTTGCGACCCTACTCATGAAACATAACCTTGAGTTGCCCTCGAACAGCAGAA
Source organism: Salvelinus sp. IW2-2015 (assembly GCF_002910315.2). NCBI lineage: Eukaryota > Metazoa > Chordata > Actinopteri > Salmoniformes > Salmonidae > Salvelinus > Salvelinus sp. IW2-2015. The sequence continues at coordinate 24,416,563 of NC_036846.1, forward strand.
AGCAGTAACACCGGTTGCATGCACAGACACCRAAGCACCAGTTGTATCCAATCACCTTTAGAATTAGTCCTTTAAAACCTCATTTCATCACAGATGTTTAACCCCATGTCTTCAAGAAAGTCTGCTGTATTTACACACACCACGCTGTTCAGCAAGCCACGTCATGTTCATGGTGATTGTGATGGCAGTCACTTGTTTTCAGGTCAGATAGGCTTTATATATTTATGGTGTGTTTATGTATGTTTTATCTGGGCCTCCCGAGTGGCGCGGCGGTCTAAGGTACTGCATCTCAGTGCTAGAGGCGTCACTACAGACCCTGGTTTAATTCCAGGCTGTATCACAACTGGCTGTGATTGGGAGTCTCATAGGGCGGCGCACAATTGGCCCAGCGTCGTCTGGGTTTGGCCGGGCTAGTCCGTCATTGTAAATAAGAATTTGTTCTTAACTGATTTGCCTAAATAAAGGTTAAATAAAGGTTAAATAAAGGTTAAATAAAAAAATTAAAATGTATTGTCAGAACAAGGTGAGAAAGGTGGATATATTTAGTTATAAATATTGAAGCCTCTAATGAAGAACAATTGACTGGCGTTCTCTACGATCACTTACAATCATCAATTTTTGCCAGGTTAATTTCCAAAGCTTGATGTGTGGTAATACATTATTGATCAACATAGACAAAGACAGATAGCACTATAAATGACATAGCTTATTATCAATGGTCTTGTCTCTCATTCTACTCAGTCATGGATAAATAAATGGAGGAATTCATAGCTCTGAATTCACTAAAACCTTTCAAACACAGACTATGTTCTAATATCCACACAGAACACCAGTTCCAATGCATGTCCAATATGTTGTTCTATACAGCATGCTGTACTGTACTGCATGCTAACATTGTACGGAGYATGAATTCATGTCACGTTTCACTTCTTGATCTTTTATTTTTTTCAGCTCAACACAATAACACACCTAAAGACAAATGCATTGCCTTATGCTGCCCACATTTGTCATTCGTTTTGTGTAATGTATTTTTTTTTTTTTTTTATGATGATGATGTTGGCTTATTAACAGACATTACGTTAACAGTTTGTACAGGAGAACAGAATGGCCCAYCCCTCCTATCTGTGCCAGGGACTGGGAGGGGATGAAGGCTTTGGTAGGGCTTTGATTTCTCAGAGTGTTACAAAAAAATGCAAGGATAAAATCAATTAGGATTGTAGTCTTTAGAGGCTTTATTAAGAACATAAGGAGGTAAAGTTAAGGCTAATGATTGGTGTTCCACATTAAAGTATGCAGACTGGGGTTGTTTGCATATTATTCTCTCTGTCGCTGGGAGTCAGCTGTTTTTACAGCTRCCTCAGCACCGGCCACGCGGACCGGGCCTCTCCACAGTTGGCCGTGGCCTGGCCAAGCAAGCATTGATCAGAAATAATTCAAGTAAATCTAAACTTTGATCATGCAAAACCCAGGAACAAGTCACTCGGGACGGGAGAAGCCCAAGCCATCGGCGCCCCATTGCATTAGCTGTCTCAAGTACAATTACTCTCTCGTAGCAGGACACTGTCGAATCTCTCTATGACCTAACATCTGCATTAAGTGTGCGTCAGCCTTCGAGGGTGTTTGCTTTCAATACTAAATTGAAAACGCTTTTTTCACAGGCGTTAGAGTATGGTATTGTCTAGTATTTGCGGACTAGTCCCTTACAACACGTCTTACCTTTGGCTAGGCATTTGATCCCTAGTACTAACCTCATGGTCACAGCCGTCTTCTATTGTGCTTCTAGTGTTCTCTATGATAGGATTCACCGTTGTTGGTTGATCGGTACTTACCTGTTATTAGAATAATCCTGATACACTGCAATTATCTGCTCAAAGCAAATTCCACCTCAAAATTCTAGAATTCTAACCAGTTCTTAGAATATCTAACAGTTCTAGAATCTCTAAGATTCTAAGAAAATCTTAGGCTATATAATTCTAGGACTTGTCTGTCTTGGTATGGATTGATATAGATCGTTTAGATAATAGAAGTGTAACTCTTAGGATGTTCACTCATGAACCATCAAATGCCAGCAATTGATGAAGAGACACAGTGATTTGGCAGACATTGACAGAAAAACTGTTTGGTCTGCAGTAGTCTTGCAGGTATCAGTTGGACCCCAGGGTTATTCAGTGGTAATCAGTTTGGTATCAACACACCAGGGTTTTCAGAAGGTATCAGTTGGACCCCACCAGGTTTTTTCAGGGTATTCAGTTCGCGACCACCAGGGCTTCCAGGGTATCCAGTTGGACCACCAGGGTTTTCAGGTATTCAGTTGGACCACCAGCCGTTCCAGGGTATCAGTTGGACCACCAGGGTTCTCTAGGGTATCAGCCAATTCCGGACCACCAGGGCTTTCCAGGTGGTACTTCAGTTGGCACACCAGGGTTCCAGGGTATCAGTTGGCCACCAGGGTTTCAGAGGTATCAGTTGGACCACACAGGGTTTCAGGGTATCAGTTGGACCACCAGAGGTCTTCAGGGTATCAAGTTGGCACCACCAGGGTTTCAGGGTATCAGTTGAGCACCAGGAGTCCTTCCAGCGGTATCAGATTGACCACCAGGCTTCAGGGTATCCAGTTGGACACACCAGGGGTTCTTCAGCACGGTTTATTCAGTTGAGGCCACCAGGGTTTAGCGAGGTATCAGTTGGACCACCAGTACCTATCCGTTAGCGGTTTCAGGGTCATCAGTTTGAGCCACCAGGGTTTTCAGGGTATCAGTTGTGACCCGGGTTTCAGGGAATCAGCTTGGCCACCAGGGTTTAGCGGTATCAGTTGGCCACCAGGTTTTCAGGGTATCGTTGACACAGGTTTCAGGATCAGTTGGACCACCAGGTTTCCAGCCGGCTATCAGTTGCAGCCACCAGGGGTTTCAGGTATCAGTTGAGCCACCAAGGGCTTTCAGTGTATCAGTTGGAGCCACCAGGGCTTCAGCGGTATCAGTATGGCACCAGGTCGGGTATCATGGCAGCCAGTTTCAAGGTTTGTTTATATTCAAGTTGGAACCACCAGGTTTCAGGACGTTGCACAGTTCAGGATCAGACACCAGGGTTTCAGGGTATCAGTTGGACCACCAGGGTTCATGGGGTACATTCGACCAAGCTTAGGGTACCATACACCAGGGCTTAGATCGTTACAGTCGGAAGTGCCACCAGTTTTCAGGGTATGTGGACCACCAAGGTCATGGGTTGCAGTTGACAGGTTCGGGTAGCAGCTTGGACACCAAGGCTTTCAGGGTATCAATCTTGACCACCAGGGCAATTTCAGCGGTATCAGTTGGTACCACCAGAGATTTCAGGGTATCAGTTGGACCATAACAGGGTTTCAGCGCTGGTATCAGTCCTGGCCCACCCACCCAGGGTTTCCAGTTCTCTTCAGGTAGCAGATGGACCACCAGCGCCGTCTCTCAGCGCTAGCAGTATGGACCACCCAACGCCTCTCAGCGGCTATTTCAATTTGACCACCAAGGAAATTTCAGCTGGTATCAGTTGGAACACACAGAGTTCAGGGTACAGTTGCGCACCACCAGCGGTTTCAGCAGGCTATCACCGTTAACCCCCCCAGGGCATGCCTTTTCACCAAATCGCCCACCTATCGGTTGCAAAAATTTCTACAGCTGACACAACACTGATAGTGTTAACAAGTTATCAACACTGTCCAGTCATCAGTGTGAGTATAGAATCACAACTACTTTGGCAAGTGATTAGGACAACATACTGTATGTGCCTTTCAAATGCCAAATTTCCAAAAATGACACAGCAGCAAAAACACAAACAAAAGCTTAAACGATAGCGAGGAAATATTGAAAATCTAGGAATGCGCTCCAAAATGGCAGAGTATTCCCCACTTATACAGTATAGTACACTACTGTCTAGAAGTAGTGCCCATGGGTGCCATTGTCTATATAGGGTTCACATGCCATTTCTATTAAGCCTGATGCGTAAAGCCAGTATTTAGAGAGTAGTGCTTGTGGCTGACCCAACAGCAAGCCTCTCGGGGTACTTGGTGACTGCCCATGTGCAGTCACTAGCACAGCACAGCCTGGCCAGTGACCTGGCAGTTATGGTGGCCCACCCACACACAGACTGGGTAGCAGTATGGAAGACCATCGGGAGACTGCGAACTTCCTCGTTTACAGTACTTCAGTGTTCCTGTGTTTATCCTCTTTCTGATGGGGGAAGTTTTCTAATACTGTTTATTAGTCTCTACTGATGGGCAGTTGGTTAATATGTTAGTCTACTGATGGGGCAGTTGGTTTAATATGTTAGTCTACTGATGGGCAGTTGTTAATATGTTTAGCTCTACTGATGGGGCAGTTGGTTAATATGTTAGTGCTTACTGATGGGGCAGTTGGTTAATATGTTAGTCTACTGATGGGGGCAGTTGGTAATATGTTTAGTCTACTGATTGGGGCAGTTGGTTAATATGTTAGTCTACTGCATGGGCAGTTGGTTAATATGTTAGTCTACTGATGGGGCAGTTGGTTAATATGTTAGTCTACTGACTGGGCGCAGTTGGTTAATATGTTAGTCTTCTACTTGACATGGGGCAAGCTTGGTAATATGTTCAGTTCCTCTATGCGGCAGACATTAATTAATAGTAAATTATTGGGGGGCCCCCCCCCCAGTTTCGGTTTAATATGTTTAGTTTACTGATG
>NC_036846.1:24421281-24429303 GCF_002910315.2 Salvelinus sp. IW2-2015
AAGCCCATACAGATAGGAAGAAATCACAGATGCATCTTGTTGATACCCCATGGGTGTAGAATCCTGAATTCCTGTTGGTTTTGAGTGGATTGACTTCTAGGCCTATTGATTATGTGATTTCAGTTGGTAAGTGGTCTATCCTAGGTTCATATATTATTTTTTTAACCGAAGGGGTCTCTATGATGTAAGGAGAAAGAGTGGAGAAAGACCTCCATAGATGTTGTTGATTTGGGGGGCAGTTGGTTAATATGTTAGTCTACTGATGGGGCAGTTGGTTAATATGTTAGTCTACTGATGGGGCAGTTGGTTAATATGCTAGTCTACTGATGGGGGCAGTTGGTTAATATGTTAGTCTACTGATGGGGGCAGTTGGTGAATAGTTTTTTTAGCCGACCGATGGGGGGGCAGTTGGTGAATAGTTTTTTTAGCCGACCGATGGGTGGGCAGTTGGTGAATAGTTTTTTTAGCCGACCGATGGGGGGGCAGTTGGTGAATAGTTTTTTTAGCCCGACCGATGGGGGGGCAGTTGGTGAATATGTGTAGGAATACCTTTTGAGCTGACATGACTAAATATGCCCTTTGTTGTTGGGTTAATGATCACAGTTGTCAACAAAAAAGGCTTGTCGTTGGTGTTATTATCACATGATGACATGTGATGTCAGTTGTATTTTGCGGCGGTGGTTACTGTAACATGTTTGTTCTTTTCTTTCTCCTCATCTCATCTATTTCAGCTCATCTATTTCATCTCAGTTTCAGAAGACTGCATGCATGAAACATTAAAGGGAAAGCCACCCTGGTCATCATCTGTCATCTTAATTATCCATAAGAGGTTCATTCTGGATATGCAAATTCTCCCTGCACCAAACAATTGGGAAGTAATTAACCTATTTTCTGTTTTCAGCTTTCTTTTTGGAGCTATAAGTTGGTATGTTTTTGGTATTTTCGAAAAACTTTGATTATTTTATTATTCTGTCATCACAGGAAATGGATTGTGAGGTTACAGATATTTGTAGTTATGTAAACCTTGCTTTTATTCTGTGTATGGAATGTTTAATACTATTTTGTTGATGGATTTAAAAAAGGAAATACAAAAATGAATGTAGATGAGATATGTAGAACATATCTAATACACATACTGTTTATTGGATAAGCTGTTCTGTGTTGTAGGCTACGGTGTGAAGGAGTCAAATAACAACAACTTAATGGATAATCAATATTATTGATTATCCTCTGAGCATATAACTCATGAAGTGGATACTTCCTAAAATTTCCCCTCAATGTTCATACTTTGCTCATGGAGCTAATCAAACTGCTATATATTTATTTGGAATGCAAGTAAAGTAGTTGACTTCATATTGATTCACAGTATATAGCAAATGGACAAGTGAAGGGAATCAGTAATGGTAGCGTCCCTCAACAGAAAATACTTGTTGGATTGGATTACTCTCAGAATGCTGCTATGTATGACAACAACTCACCATTCAAATCTCAGTTGTGCACCCATCTCTGTCTCTCTTTCTCTCTCTCTCTCTCTCCCTCCTTTTCTTTTCTCTCTTCTGTCTCTAGCTTGGCAGCCTCTAAAGAAGCCGCGGCTCGAAAAGCTGCCTCCCCAATGCCTCCCTCTGAGTTCTTGGACAAACTCATGGGCAAAGTTTCGGGTTATGATGCAAGAATCAGACCTAATTTTAAAGGTAGGAGCAGCCACCAAGACACAGTGGGATAAAACAGGAATGTAGCCAAGCACAAGCAGAAAAAACATATTCCAGTCAGGATAGTAAAGAGAGGACAGTGTAGTTAAACTATGAAATGTATATAATATCAATATATATGATATCTTTATTTTACTATTGATTTGGGCTTTAGCAAATAATTCAGATTTAAATGAGTTGGTTCTTTGAATACATTATCCGAGTGAGGTCATTTTCACACATTMAACATAACACTTTTTTAACACTTTTTACACCTTAATAAACACTTAACACTTTTTAAACCTTAAAATATTGAATTAGGCTGTTACGATGTTCACAAATCCTCCATATATTTACAGGATGTGGCTACAATGAAATGGAGTCATGTTATTATTTTATTGTGGGAAGCTGGCTACATTCCTGTAAAAACRTCACAACCGTCTCAATRTCCTGAATGTCTGTTTGGTGGTATACTGTAGGYAGTGTGTTGCTAAACATGTTTCCTGTAACGTAAAAAGTGCCGTTTCCCTATATGGAAGCACCCATGAAGATACATGTCAGAGGTTTCCTTATTGAACTATGGTCAGCAATACAGCCACGTTATGATAACTCAGTCCAAGCTGTGATGTTCAATGGTAGAGCACCGTTATGWTGGAGTGTTTGAAAGAACTCTTCATCATTTTCAATGGTAGAGCACCGTTATGTTGGAGTGTTTGAAAGAACTCTTCATCATTTTCAATGGTAGAGCACCGTTGTGGCAACCCTCCAAATGTATTCATCCCAAAATTGTTTGAAAGAACATAATTTTGATGAGAGTTCCTCTATTTTACAATATTTTTTGCTCTCGTATTAATACCACAATTATTTTCTGTACATCCTTATCTGAGGTGGTATAATTTACATGCTTTATGGTATACAAAACATATATATATATAAATATATATTTTAATATTACCATCACAATTACGGAATGAATAACATAATAATAAGACAAAAATATGAATCCAATGGTCTGCATGAGAAACCGCTGTCACAAACAACCCGTTTCCATAGCATACACTGAGATGAGCATGGTTTCTGAAGACAATTGAAAGAATTTGATTGGGATTATCTATCTAAGATACATGCTTTGATACACGTTAACTAACTGCAATGTGACTACTACTCTGTGTAACATGTAACATGATGTTTTGGCCCATGAAWTGCTGTGCCTTTTACAGGTATATTACATGTGATTTCCATGAGTATGACATCTCAGTATATGCAGTACTGAATCCAGGAGTGTTTGCTGTGACGAAGCATGAATTATTSAGCCTGCTAGAGTTACAAAACCACATCGACTCATACAGTTAGACTACATAACGTCTCTTCACTTCGCTCACCATGTTCGCTGCAACAACAACAAACAAAAAACGCTTTGCTTTGCTGTATAAACTGTTTTATGTACAGAGGCTTTGTATGAATGTATTGAATGTTATTTTTTGAGCCGTCTCAATTCACAATGATAACATTGATGACATTGTGACGGATTATAGCAGGCACTGGCTTGCCTGACCTGTAGAGTTCTGCTTTCAGCTAAACCTACTACATCACAGTTGTAGTACACTGCCCAGAGAAAGTGCTCACTGYAGAATCAGCTCAGCCTCAGTGGGCTTGTCAAGTGCTTTAATACAAGAAGCACAATAGCAGTTTTCATGCTGGTGAGTATAAATAGGGTCAGATATTCGCTAAAAACTCCAATGAAAGCTAACAGTATTCTAATGTAAAATGTTTTTGCATATTAAGGAAAAATACATGACTTYACGTAATGTATAATGTTAATCATATGACTAGTGTGTGGCGAAAGGCCTATTGTCATGGGATGGAACAATGTGAGATAGATTCAGAGGTTAGTCATGGCTGTCAGGTCAACTCTGTATTGTAGTGTGAGTGGTAGACTCACTCATTCAAGCAGTCCTTCTCCCATCCCTGCCAGCCAAACACATGATCCACACTCAAACACCAAACAGTCTGGCAGGCTTCATTTCTCATACATAACGTCGTTCAAAGACTTAAGAAACATCTTCAGTCAAGCTGACGAGAATGATGGGGGTGTTATAGAAGATATTCAGTAAAACGATACTCCAATGGAACGTATTGAACTGCTACTGTTCTTCTAGAATTAGAATGTAAAATATTTTTATAGAATTGTTAGACTTGCAAAGCATTCTTTAGAACATTAGAATGTTAGAACGTTAGAAGGCATTCTTTAGGAAATGAGAATGTTTTAGAACGTATAGAAGGCCTTCTTTAGAACATTAGAATGTTAGAACGTTAGAGGCATCTTTAGAACTTAGAATGTTAGAAGCTTAGAATTTGTAAATTAGAAGCATTAGAATTAGAACGTTAGAGGCATTCTTTAGAACATTAGAAGGTAGAATTAGAAGGCATTCTTTAGAAACATTAAATGTTAGAACGTTAGAAGGCATTCTTTAGAACATTAGAACGTTAGAAGGCATTCTTTAGAACATGTTAGAACTTTGAAGCATTCTTTAGAACATTAGAACGTTTAGAAGAATTCTTTAAACATATACATTAGAAATTCTTTAGAACATAGACGTTGGAAGCCTTCTTTAGAACATTAGGAACGGTTAGAAGGCATTTTTAGAACATTAGAATGTTAGAACGTTAGAAGGCATTCTTTAGAACATTAGAATGTTAGAACGATTAGAAGGCATTCTTTAGAACATAGAATTGAACGTTAGAAGGCATTCTTATAACATTAGAACGTTAGGATGCTTAGAAGGCTTCTTTAGAACATTAGAACGTTAGAACGCCTAGAAGAGCATTCTTTAGAACATTAGAATGTTAGAACGAGCATTCTCTGTAGGTCTAACAAAGGGAGCACACCTCCTCAATCTACCACCACTCTGCTAATGTGGTGGCACAGCAAAGTGAAAAACAGGGAGAAAAAAGCAGAGAATTGCCTGAAGCTTGATGTGCGCGGCATGAGAGGAAATTACACTGATCATGACTGGGACTCATGTGGGAAACCTTCTAATTGATTTAGCAGGTTCTCTATTGGAATGGGAAAAAGGAAATATCCTTCTGACACATTGGGATCTCCCATTATGGTCTACGAGTTTTTTTTATTTAATCATTCCACTTTAACGTTCATATCTCCAACAACGGCTAAGAATGTTAAGGTAGTCTTCTCAACACCCTCACACACACCTACTCCCCCCACCAACACACCTACTCTCCCTTCCAACCACACACCTACTCTCCCCTTCCCACGCCCCAACACACCTACCTCTCCCCTCCCAACACCCCAACACCACCTCTCCCCTTCCCAACACCCCCACCACCACCTCTCCCCTTCCCAACCGCCCCTCCCACACTAGCTACTCTCCCCCTTCCTCACACACCCCCCACCCACCACACCACCTCTCCCCTTCCCAACCCGCCACCCCACACAGCTACTCTCCCTCCAACCCGCCCCCCACTAGCTACTCTCCCTTCCCAACACCCCACACACCACCTCTCCCCTGGTCTAAAGTAGTGCACTATATAGGGAAAAGGGGCACTGGCCCTGGTCTAAGGTAAGTGCAAATATATATAGCAACTAGGGTTCTCATTCGTGAGACAAGCAATTAGAGCTATAGGTAGGGTGAGGCCGGTGTAATCTAGGGCCCCACTCTGCCTGTCCTGCAGTGATGAACAGTGGTGGGGGGTACAGCTGTGACTCCAGTCTCCTCTTCAACCTTGTCCCTCCTCATCAGTCACAGTGAGGAGCAGCTTGGCCGACAACCATGACRCTGTGCAGATTCCACCAAAATACACATCACCACCCCACCCTGTCAGTCAGTCAGTCATCACCCCACCCTGGGTTGTTACTGCTCTTTCTGTCAGACAGACAGTCAGTCAGTCAGTCCWTTCAGACAGTCAGTCAATCAGACAGTCAATCAGTCAGTCAGCCAGTCATAGAGTCAGACATTCAGACAGTCAGCCAGCCAGTCAGATAGCCAGCCAATCAGCCAGTCAGACAGTCAGTCAGCCAGTCATACAGTCAGACAGTAAGTCAGCCAGTCAGTTTATTCAGACAGTCAGTCAGCCAGTCATACAGTCAGCCAGTCAGACAGACAGCCAATCAGACTGTCAGTCAGCCAGTCATACAGTCAGACAGTCAGTCAATTCAGACAGTCAGACAGTCAATCAGTCAGCCAGTCATACAGTCAGACAGCCAGCCAATCAGACAGTCAGCCATTTAGTCTATTCAGACAGTCAGCCAGTCAGTCAGCCAGTCATACAGTCAGACAGCCAGCCAGTCAGACAATCAGACAGCCAGTCAACCAGTCAGTCAGCCAGTCAGTCTATTCAGACAGTCAGTCAGTCCAGTCAGTCAGTCAATCAGACAGTTAGTCAGACAGTCAGTCATACAGTCAGCCAATCAGACAGCCAGGCAGCCAGTCAGACAGACAGTCAGTCATTCAGTCCATTCAGACAGTCAGACAGCCAGTCCATTCAGACAGTCAATCAGACAGTCAGTCAGTCAGCCAGTCATACAGTCAGACAATCAGACAGTCAGACAGACAGTCAGACAGTCAGTCAGACAGTCAGTCCATTCAGACAGTCAGTCAGCCAGTTCGCCTGTCAGTCAGCCAGTCCATTCAGACAGTCAGCCAGTCAGTCAGCCAGTCAGAGAGGCAGTCAGTCATTCGGACAATCAGTCAGTCAGCCAGTCAGCCAATCAGACAGTGAGCCAGTCAGTCAGCTAGTCAGACAGCCAGTCAGACAGTCAGTCAGTCGGACAGTCAGTCAGACAGTCAGTCACTTAGACAGTCAGTCACTTAGTCCTCTCTGCTCTCTCCTCTTTCTCCCAAGCAGCTTCCTTTTTAAAGCCTGCCATGTCACATCACAGTGATGATCAGTGTAACCAAACGCTTTCACAATGAACTAGCTGTGTCACTTTGCTTCTGAATTTTTGCGAGACAAGTAAACATATGTAAATATACAGTCCTTGCTGCCGTATATTTACTGTTTCTGGCTTCTTTTCCCTACGCACGGAGTCTCTCTCTCTCTCTCTCTCTTCTCTCTCTCTCTCTCTCTCTCTCTCTCTTCTCTCCTCTCTCTCCTCTCTCTCTCTCTCTCTCTTCTCTCTCTCTCTCTCTCTCTCTCTCTCTCTCTCTCTGTTCTAACTCTTCTTCTTTTCGTTCTCTTTTTGTTTCAACCTACCTGACTGGGAGATGAAATATTTATTAGCTGGTGGAGCTTGACGTTCATTTGGTGTTATCAGCACTTGTTTAATGGGTAGCTAATAGGATAAATGGAATACCCTAATGAGAGAGGGGGGAGGGGGCAGTCTTACAGATGCTGCTGTGTTCAATAACGCATGGCAACACGGAACCACCCGGACTGATCTGCTGACTACTTCAGGAACATTAAAGGAATGGAACAGGGGTTCTTTATTTGTACTGTGGGTGGTTAAAGAACAATCCCCAACCAGAGTTATATTCCCAGATATAACACCACACACCAACCGTTAACTTCTATTACGTACTGACATTGAAACTTTAGTCTGCCTTCTCTTAAAACAATCTATGTCAATTGAATTTTGAGTTAATTCACTATGTTGGTGAATGAGAAGAACATTTAAGGTCCCGAAAATAGTCAACGAAAGGATTAACTCCCCGGACGGCTGCTTGCCTTGGTTTGGGTTCTTCTAGGTCTAAAAAAAATCTACAGCGTAATACATTTGCACGAAAAGCAACCCTGCAGATAAACAGAATACAATTAACATAAGCAAAACAGTGGCGAAACCGATCAACACGAGATCGACCAGAAGGCCATACCATTAGGAGGACATAGTTGGTGTCGCGTTTTATTTGTTGCCATGTGTGTTTGGCTAAACTGAAAATCGACGATAAGTCTGCGAACTGCGCTATGGGTTGCCTGTCTGGGAAAGTAGACGTTCTAAAATATCATCTGCAGAGGTTGTGACTCTCCCCCCGTCTCCCCCTCCTCGTCCCCCTGAGGTTATGTCATAGTATTGGATCATAGTTTGCAAAGTCTAATGAGGCAGAAGCACGGATAACAAGCAGAGAATGTAATGGATAAGTGTAGCAGGTCAGCCACTTTAGAGGGCAGGTGACCAGGATGGACAGGACATAGATAGGACTGGATTGGACAGCAGGATAGGTGACAGGATTTAAACAGGTCATGATGGTATAGACAGGATAGACAGCAGGACAGGATATGGACAGGACAATGAATAGGACTGGACAGCAGGATGATTGCAGGATAAGACAGGGCATGATATATAGGACCGTGATAGGGACAGCCGAACGATAGACAG
>NC_036846.1:24429328-24429917 GCF_002910315.2 Salvelinus sp. IW2-2015
GGAACATTAAAGGAATGGACAAGGGTTCTTTATTGTACTGTGTGGGTTCATTAAAGAACAATCCCCAACCAGAGTTATATTCCCAGATATAACACACACACCAACCGTTAACTTCATTACGTACTGACATTGAAACTTTAGTCTGCCTTCTTCTTAAAACAATCTATGTCAATTGAATTATTTGAGTTAATTCACTATGTTTGGTGAATGAGAAGACATTTTAGGTCCCGAGAATAGTCAAAGGAGTTACTCCGGATGCTTGCCTTGGTATTGGATTCTCTAGGATCTAAACATTTGCACTGAACTGCTATGTTGCCCTGGGAGTAGACGTTTAATATCATTGCAAGGGTGACTCTCCCCTGAGTTATGACAAAAGTATTGATCATGTTTCAAAGTCTAATGAGGCAGAATTGCAAGGACACAGCAGAAAATGTAATGGATAATGTAGCAGTCAGCCCACTGTTAGAGGGCAGGACAGGATAGGACAGGACAAGATAGGACTGGACAGCAGGATATGACAGGATAAGACAGGACATGATAGGGCATGAAGTATAGGACAGGATAAGGACAGCAGAAACAGGATAGACAG
>NC_036846.1:24429942-24454289 GCF_002910315.2 Salvelinus sp. IW2-2015
TTCTTTGATGTCAAATGAACTTATCTTTCTGCACATTTTACCTCTTATTATGTTACGGTTATTTATTTATATGTTTCTCTCATCCCTTTACGTTCGAATCTCCCACTCCGCGTAGGAATAAGGTATTCACCTCCCCCACTAACCACTTCTCCCCCAACTCTCACTGCCCTTCTCCCCATCTCATCTACTTCTCCATCCCAATCACATCTCTCCTTCTCCATCCCTAACTTCCATAACACCTCCCCCTATCAAACCCTTCATCACAACTCCCTCCCACCCGCCCGTCCACTTATATTCCTATCCGGCTGTTCCCCCTCGTCCTTCACATATAGTCCTTCCATACCTCGTCACTTTCCTCTCCCATGATCCCTGCCTATCCTCATCGACTTCCGTCCCATACCGGACCCCACCATCGCCCTTCCCTCCCTAACTCCCCGTCACCCGCCGATAACACTCCCTGTCTAAAGTTTTTTACACCTCTACTATACGAACCACGGCCACTGTTCGACCTTCGAAGTCAGTGACATCTCTATATTTAGAATCTGCACCCCATTTGGTATACATCATGAGCTCACCTCGGGCATGTGCGGCGGGTAATCTAGCCAGCATTCTGCCTGCTCGCGGCCGCCCATCGAAGCACCAGTCCGTGGTACCTTGACTCGTCTCCTACCCCTGTTCTCTCTCACATGACACTTCGGCGAAACCATACCTGTCAATTTCACCAACCTACATCACCCACCGTCGGTCATCAGTCATCACCCACCTTTTACTTCCTTCTAAGAGCCGTCAGTCGTCGTCTTCAGCTCATCAATAGACCATCTCTCAGTCGCCATCATGATCAAGACTTCGACGTCAGAAGCCAGTCAACGCCACCAATCAGCCCGAACGTCAGTACCATATCGTCAGACAGGAATCGCATTCAGTTTATTTCGACACAGGCAGCATCTTACATCACGTCACACCATCAGATCCAGTCCCAATCTACAGCAACATCATGGTCCCATTCACAGTAGCAGTCATCATCTCAATCACATTAGACTCGCATAACAGTCGCATTTAGTCTATTCGACAGTCAGCGGTCATCGCCTACCAGCACAGCGCCTCAGCCATCGACGCAGTCCAGTAGTCAGCCATCATCTATTCAACAGTCAGTCACGTCCGTCAGGTCGTCTCAGCACAGGATATACTCGTCCAGTAGCCAATCAGACCATACCCCTCCCGGGAAGTCCATTACTTGTCCATCTATACATGACACGTTCCTCAGACTCCATCAGACATCCCATCAGTTCAGCGTACAGCGCATCAGACAGACGCGCACAGCAGGTCATGTTCCATTCAGACAGCTGCCAGTCTTCATCAGCCTACTCATTAACGTCCACCATACAGTCAAGTAAGCTCAGTCATGCTATCTCATTCGCGTAGCCATACCACAGTTCGACTCGTAGTCAGACAGCAGTCAGCAGTCTACGCGTCCATCACCTGCACTATAGACGTCAGCCTTATCTCTGCTACTATTGTACCGAGAGAGCGATTCCGTTTTGACATACACGCAGACGCAGCGGCGTGCAAGAAGCAGACGTATCGCACTTGCTTCTGAAGCTTCAACGAGAAGGGTAAACGATATGGTAAAAGATATCAGCCTGCTAGGTATATTATATTCTTGCTATCTATACCCTGGATACGCACGGGTATACCTTCTCTCATCTTATCACCTCTTCTGCTCTCTCGTACACTCATCTCGTCTCATCCTCTCGCGCTCTTCGCCTTCTCTACTCTCTCTCTCTCTCTCTTCTCTCTCTCTCTCTGTTCTACGCTCTTCCTTTTCTTTCTATTTGCTTCAACTATACTGGTGAAGGAATCATTTAGTGTGGGGCTTGAGTCAGTAGTTATGATCAGCACTTGTTTAGGTAATAGATAATAGGGTCAACTACTCCTAATTGAGAAGGGATGGGCATCTTCAGATGCTGCTGTGTTCATATACATGTCAACAGACCACCCGGACGATCTTTGCTGAACTTCAGGAACATAGAAGGGGACATATGGACAGGTCCTTTATTTTACTGGTGGGTCATATAAATAAACAATCCCCAACCGAGTTTTATGTCCAGATATAATCACCACTCAACTCGTATAACTTCATAACGTCTGAATTGAATTTGTGCCTCTTCTTCATTAATGAACAATCATATGTCAATTAGAAATTATTGAGTAATTATTATATCGTTGAGAGTGAATGGACATTTTAGTCCCGAGAATAGTCAAAGGAGTTACTCCGGATGCTTGCTTTGGTATTGGATTCTCTAGGATCTGCAAGCTGAACTGCTATGGTCCTGGGAGTAGACGTTTAATATCATATTGCCAAGGGTGATCTCTCCCTGAGTTATGACAAAAGATATTGAATTGTTTCAAAGTCTAATGAGGCGAATTGACAAGGACACAGCAGAAAAGTGTTAATTGGGATAACTGTAGACAGCAGCCAGACTGTTTTAGAGGCAGACGGATTAGGACAGGCACAGGATAGGACTGGACCAGCAGGACATCGTATGACAGGATAAGATCAGGAATGATTAGTATGGACAGCCGATCTAGACAGCACGGACAGACTTAGGCAGGACAAGAAGATCTGGACAGCAGATATGACAGGATAACGAGGCATGACTAGTAATAGGACTAGCAGCGGATAGACAGCAGAGAAGGAACAGGATAGGAGATGAGAGGCGATATAGGATAAGACAGACAATATATAGCCAGAATAGACAGCAGAACAATTAGACAGATTCCTCGCAGGACCGATTATATGACTGAGGATTATGAGTCAGACAGACATGATAGTATTAGAGGATGGAGAGATAGGACAGATAGACTGGCGCAGTATGACGTAAGCTTCAGCTTAAGTATAGGCAGGATGAGCCACAGTAGGAAGCGGACAGATGACAGACAAGATAGGCTGAGACAGCAGACTTGCGGTTAAGGACAGGACTAATAGATATAGCAAGATGTGAGACACAGACAGGATAGGCAGCAGGGAGATAATGAACAGGGAAAACCCGGAATTGAATTTTTTTTTAGGGGATAGACGGAGTTGGACGGACATCGTAGGACAGCAGACAGGAGTTGACGTTAGGACACTACACGGTAACAGGATAGGACAGCAGGACAGGATTGGACAGGATAGGACAGCAGGGTAGGATAGGACAGTATAGGACAGGATATGGCAGGACAGGATAGGACAGGATAGGATAGCAGAACAGGATAGGACAGGATAGGACAGCAGGATAGGATAGGACAGGACAGGATATGACAAGATAGGACATGATAGGACAGGATAGAACAGGATAGGACAGGATAGGTCAGGATAGGATAGGACAGGACAGGATAGGTCAGGATAGGATAGGACAGGATAGTATAGCAGGACAGGATAGGATAGGATAGGACAGCAGGACAGGATAGGATAGGACAGATAGTTGTAGTATCCAACCATCCACTACTGTAGTACTTTGTAAAAATCTGTTCTTAGTATGAGTCTACTGCACATGTAAACAAATGAGAAACACCTTTCAAAAGAAATAAACAGTAGCTTTATTCTATTCATTTTAATGAAATAATATCAAATAATATCAAAGATAATATTAAACCCCTATTGGTCGGAGTTTGCCCTTGATATTGTTATTCAGCATGATGTCAAACATGAACACTTTTTAATTTAATGAATGTGAGAATGGTTGAATGGGATGCTGCATCTTTCTGTCTGGTCACTGAAGCTTCTCTAATACTACTGTGAGGAGAAGAGGAGATGGTGTCATGAAGGCTACTGTCACTTCCTGTCATTTGGGTCATTTCATTTCTGATACTGGGAAGTGGGGAAACGGTGATCACACTTGAGTGTGACATTAAAGTTGCCATATAATTGTTTAGTCAAGACCCCCCAAGCAAATGTTTTTCTTTTCCTTGCAAGACGTTTTTAACTGTCGCCTTTCGAGATTTGTCCTTTTGTGAACTGGTGCGTGACTGAGATGCTTCCAGGACCAGATGGATTCATTCTAAAAGTCGAATATGCTTTCTTATAGCTGATTATTCACTATTTTTTTTAAATGTTGAACAAAGCCTGTACCTCTCTGTAAAGCATGGAGAATAGATTTTACACACTGCTAGTAATTAGCCATTATGAGATTGCAAGCTTGGAAGAAAGAAAACAAGTGGTGGTTTAATGTTTGGATCAGGTTTTCAGATCTCAAATAGATCCTTGGCACAGAGGATAAACCCAAGCTTAGGTTGACACAATAGGGATTGCCTTGCGTGCAGAGTGTAAAAACAAGAGGAAGAAAAATAATCCTCACTGGATCCAGACMGATTATAGAGTTTGAATCACCTGTCTACAACAGTTCATGGTCATGCAGAATACTTTCCATCTGTCTTAAAAGAACGATTTCCTTTTCTCCTGACGTTGATAGATTAAAATATCCCCACAAAGACTTGAGCTCTGTGTAGTCGCCATCTCTCATCAATGACACTTGCCAGGTAGAGGAAAGTAGGCAGGCTGCATGCCGCCTGGTTTACAAATTCAATGYGCCTCCGGAGCACAACGAGAAAACCTATCAACACACAATCTTTGTTGAGAAAATACATTTACTATGCACCTTGGAATAACAATTCCTCTGTGTCGACAGGAGAGAACCGGCAGTATGTCAAATGAGCAGCAGATGTCATCTGGGAAGGAGCAAACTTTCTGTTGAACTGATTAGGATCTGAATTATGGCTGAAATAATTATTGAAATGTATGTTTGTGTTAATGTATTTGTTATGTACAGTACCTTATCATTAACAGCCTTTGGATGTAAAAGGTGAGATTGAACAGGTTGAAATATTAAGGTTATTATCAGGTATTTGGTGTTATCTTTTGCATGCCTTATTTATTTTACACACTTACCAAATAAGTGCAATATGGGGACTAATTCTTCTATCTTGAATTGTAATAAGCTGGTTTGTTGTGCTGGATTAGTGAAAAGCCAACCAGGTTTGAAATTATGCATGGCCAACTTCAGTCATGGCAATTTATAAAAAAGGTACTTTCCAGAATAACTGGAAAAGGCCCAGGTACTGTAAAACAATGAATTGCTCACTTCTGTGTGTGAGCCTTTGTGTTTTATATCACTTCGTCCACTAAGTACACTTCCTGTTCCTGTTCTCTTGTGTTGCACCAATTTTGCTGCTCAGTTGCAGGGGTCCCCCCGAGTGGAAGAGGTAAAAAATATAATTTTTTAGATTAATCAAATCTAAAAAAAAAAGAAACAAATATTTTTATATCCCATTTATTAGAAMATTTGTTTGAAACACTTACTAGTTGCTTGATAAGAAAATTTAAGCATTTAAGCATTTAAAGCCAAATGATGCAAGCAGATCTAAGCAAGGCCAGTTTAACATGTAGTCTATGCATCTTTCCCTTGTCTGATGTTTTTCATCTTAGTGCATTTTGCTAACCTCACCTTCTGCCTACCGTGAAGAACTATGCCTTGCAACCCTCTACCCCTCCTCTCATCTCTGCATCGCCTCCTCTCCTGCCCGACACGCTATGACGTTCTCCAACACAAACTCGTGCATCCCTCCTTCCTGCTATTGCCTTCAGTATTTTGGCCACCACAATTTTTCCTTCCTTTCCCTGCCGCACACTTACCTGTATAAGTTCTGAAGTGTTGGCAAGTTGTGATACTAGATGTGTTTTTAATTGTTGTTTTCCGCTTTGAGAAAAACAATGTGAGTACTTGCTGTTAGAGTATGTTGTGTTTTAATCATTATCTTTTTTTTTTTTATTAGACCCACAAGGCCCCAAAACAGAAGCTTCTCACAAGAAAGGTACTTTATTTTTATTCATCACAGAATAAAGTATGCAAGTCACTCTCTCTCAACGCCACTCAGGCGATCTTCACTTYTAAAGCAAGAAAAAAAGAGAGGAAAAAAAAGAAAACCAAGCACCTTTAAGGTGTCATCTTAAAGGGGATACATGTATTTATTGTTAATGCATAATGCTGTGAGGTGTATCAGTCTGCTGATAGTATGTCTTCAGATTTTTTCCTAAGAGATTATTGTCGAACAGCTGGCAATTAAGAAATGATAGTCGCTCTGGATAAGAGCGTCTGCTAAATGACTTAAATGTAAATGTAAATGTAAATGATCTCAAAACATTAGTCCAATATTTCAAGCCTTTTTGTTTTCAATTTATGTTGACGTGGTCTCTTCTGTCTTTTTACTAATTGTTGTTCTGGACGGTAAAGTGTGAATACAAATTTGAAAGTTGCCCAGGAAAATGTTATTTCTCGGTAAAAAAACTAACTTTTTCCCGGATGGTAAGCTTTGCTTGTTAAAGTTTTATGATACATGTGTATAATATTCTGATGTGGAGATATGATCCTATTGTGATGATTATAAGGGATAGCTGGTGCTACAGATCACTCCATTCATTTACAGCCTAAAAGACCTCAATGGCTACCTGACCTGTTTTCCTCCTAACAGCAGGAGATGACCTGCTATACATGACAGGGACTATTAGTAGCCTGTCKGCCTTTTGGCTGAAACGTTGTGTCTGTATTGTAATTAGAATTAATTAGAGAGATTCTTGCTGAGGTTGAAAAGCAACAAGCATGGAATGCATTCATTTATTTGTTTTAATTGAAATTTATCCCTCTATATATTTAACAACATTAACTGTATTTAAATTCTTCTGTTTTTAAACATAATCATATTCGTTTGTGCAACCTGCCAAATGAGATGATTGTATGAATTGGTGAATTGTACAAAGGGATGTCTTCATCATCATCTTTATTAATATGCGTATGAAGCATTACTGGAAGCTGAATAGACTTTGATCAACAAAATGTGGATGTGTGTGTGTGTGTGTGTGTGTGTGTGTGTTGTGTGGTGTGTTGTGTGTTGTGTGTGTGTGGTGTGTGTGTGTGCGTGCGGCGTGCGTGCGTGCGTGCGTGCTGCGTGCGTGCGTGCGTGCGTCGCGTGCGTGCGTGCGTGCGTGCGTGCGTGCCGTCGCGCGTGCGTGCGTGCGGTGTGTGGTGAATTCTACTATAGGACAACAGATAGTCCAGGATTTAAAGTTGCTTAACACGGAGGATGACTTGCAGTTCAACTGCTCTCCTCTCCTGCTATACACACCAACCAAGAAAACAATGTTTTTATCCATAGCTAGCTATGGATTTAATAGAGTGTGATTACTCCTATTGATGTCTCCCAATTCAATTCAATACTAGTGATTGACTCCATATACACCAACCAAGAAAACATGATTTTATCCATAACTATACTGAACAGAAATATAAACGCAACGTGCAACAATTCCATCGAGTTCATATTTATAAGGAAATCAGTCAATTTAAATWAATWAATTTGGCCCTAATCTTTGGATTTCACGTGACTGRGCAGGGGCGAAGCCATGGGTGGGTCTGGGAGGGCATAGGCCCACCCACTTGGGAGCCAGGCCCACCCGCAGATGAGCCAGGCTCAGCCAATCAGAATGAGTTTTTCCCAGAAAAAGAGTTTTATTACAGACAGAAATACTCTTCAGTTTCATCAGCTTTCCGTGGCTGGTCTCAGACGGATGTGGAGGTCCTGGGCTGGCGTGATTACATGTGGTCTGTGGTTGTGAGACCGGTTGGACGTACTGCCAAATTCTCTAAAACGACATTGGAGGAGGCTTATGGTAGAGAAATTAACATTAAATTCTCTGGCATAAGCTCTGGTAGACATTTCTGCCATCAGCATGCCAATTGCACGCTCCTTCAAACATCTGTGGCACTGTGTTGTGTGACAAAACTGCACATTTTAGAGTGGCCTTTTATTGTCCCAGGACAAGGTGTACCTGTGTAATCAAATCAAATCAACGTTTATTTGTCACGTGCGCCAAATACAGTGAAATGCTTACTTACAGGCTCTAACCAACAGTGCAATTTCTAAGTTAAAAAGGTATTAGGTGAACAATAGGTAAGTAAAGAAATAAAAACAACAGTAAAAAAAACTGTGAAAATAAGAGTAGCGAGGCTATATACGGTAGCGAGGCTATATACAGACACCGTTAGTCAGGCTGATTGAGGTAGTATGTACATGTAGATATGGTTAAAGTGACTATGCATATATGATGAACAGAGAGTAGCATAGAGTAAAAGAGGGGTTGGCGGTGGGGTGGGTGGTATGGCAGGACACAATGCAGATAGCCCGGTAGCCAATGTGCGGGGGCACGTTGGTCGGGCTATTGAGGTAGTATGTACATGAATGTATAGTTAAAGTGACTATGCATATATGATAAACAGAGAGTAGCAGCAGCGTAAAGAGGGGTGGGGGGGGGGGGCACACATGCAAATAGTCCAGGTAGCCATTTTACTGTTCAGGAGTTTTATGGCTTAGGGGTAAAAGCTGTGAGAAGCCTTGGTCATAGACTTGGGTCTCCCGGTACCGCTTGCCATGCGCGTAGCAGAGAGAACAGTCTATGGCTGGGGTGGTGGGGTCTTTGACAATTTTTAGGCCTTCCTCTGGCACCGCCTGGTGTAGAGGTCCTGGATGGCAGCAGCTTAGCCCAGTGATGTACTGGGCCGTACGCACTAACCTCTGTAGTGCCTTGCAGTCGGAGGCCGAGCAGTTGCCATACCAGGCAGTGATGCAACCAGTCAGGATGCTCTCGATGTTGCAGCTGTAGAACCTTTGAGGATCTGAGGACCCATGCCAATCTTTTTAGAATCCTGACAGGGCCTTCTAATGATCATGCTGTTTAATCAGCTTCCTGATATGACACATCTGTCAGTTGGATTTATTATCTTGGCAAAGGAGAAACACTCACTGACAGGGATGTTATCAAATTTGTGCACAAAATTTAAGAGAAATAAGCTTGGAAATTTCTGGATCTTTATATCACCTCATGAACATGGGACAACACTTTACAATGTTGCGTTATAAGTATTTATGTTCAGTATCGATATGGGTTTGATATACTGTGTACAAACTTGAACCATATTTATATTTCACAGATAGCGACGGACAAGTTTTATATTAGTTCAAACCAAACCTGCTCTAGTGTTTACTGAGCCTAAACAAAGTGCAATCACCTTACTTGTCATTTACAGAGTCAAGCTGACTGCCCTGTTTCACCACATATCACATGATCAGTTTAGAAGACCTGTTTCACCATATCACATCCACATGATCAGTTTAGAGACCCTGTTTCACCATATCACATGATCAGTTTAGAAGACCCTGTTTCACCTATCACATCACAATGATCAGTTTAGAAGGCCTTTTCACCATATCACATCACATGATCAGTTTAGAAGACCCTGTTTCACCATAGTCACATGACCAGTTAGAACGACCCTGATTTCACCATATCACATGATCAGTTTAGAAGCCCTGTTTCACCATATCACATGATCAGTTTAGAAGGCCCTGTTTCACCATATCCATGATCAGTTTAGAGAGGCCCTGTTTCACCATATCACATGATCATTTAGAAGGCCCTGTTCACCTTATCATATGATCAGTTAGAAGGCCCTGTTTCACCATATCACATGATCAGTTTAGAAGCCCTGTTTCACCATATCACATGATCAGTTTAGAAGGCCCTGTTTCACCATATCATATGATCAGTTTAGAAGGCCCGTTGTCACCATATCACATGATCAGTTTAGAAGCCCTGTTCACCATACACATCACATGATCAGTTTAGAAGGCCCTGTTTCACCATATCACATCACATGATCAGTTGAAGGCCCTGTTTCACCATATCACATGATCAGTTAGAAGCCTGTTTCACCATATCACATGATCAGTTTAGAAGGCCCTGGCACATATCACATGTCAGTTTAGAAGGCCCTGTTTCACCATATCACATGATCAGTTTAGAAGGCCCTTTCACCATATCACATGATCAGTTTAGAAGCCCTGTTTCACCATATCACATGATCAGTCTTAGAAGGCCCTGTTTCACCATATCACATGATCAGTTTAGAAGGCCCGTTTCACATTATCACAGAGCAGTTTAGAAGGCCCTGTTTCACCATATCCATGATCAGTTTAGAAGGCCCTGTTTCACCATATCACATGATCAGTTTAGAAGGCCTGTTTCACCATATCACAGATCAGTTTAGAAAGCCTGTTTTCACCATATCACATGATCAGTTTAGAAGGCCTGTCACCATATCACATGATCAGTTTAGAAGGCCCTGTTTCACCAATTCAATGATCAGTTAGAAGCCCTGTTTCACATATCACATGATCAGTTTAGAAGCCCTGTTTCACCATATCACAGGATAGAAGGCCCTGTTTCACCATATCAACATGATCAGTTAGAGAGCCCTGTTCACCATATCACATGATCAGTTAGAAGGCCCTGTTTCACCATATCACATGATCAGTTTAGAAGGCCCTGTTTCACCATATCACATGATCAGTTTAGAAGGCCTGTTTCACCATATCACATGATCAGTTTTAGAGGCCCTGTTTCCACCATATCACATGATCAGTTTAGAAGGCCCTGTTTCACCATATCACATGATCAGTTTAGAAGGCCCTGTTTCACCATATCACATGATCAGTTTAGAAGGCGTGAGAGGCTGGAGGGAAAGGAGAGGAGATCTATTTCAACAGAAACATTCACGTCAATTGTAGATCCTATTAGTAGACAGATACTCTGCTAGATTATGCCTATTAGGTTAAACACATGGAATTAGAAAATGAAATAAAAAATATTGAGACCACTTAATGGCAGTTTGTGGCCAGTATATTTAAGTGAGATTTATACAAAACTGATTCACATGTTATTTGATGTATAGTTAATGAAACGTGTATTGGAGTATCTGGTATTTTCAMGTTCTTTTTTCGGTTTATTTGAGTATTTTCAAATAGACAGCCCAAGCAAGTACTTTTATTTGAGTATTTGAATGCTTATTTGTAAAAACTAAATAGTCTACCAAATTGTATTTGAGAGTATTTTCAAATACTTATTTCAAATACTATTTTCAAATACCTGGGTTAAATGCATGGACGTGTATTTCGGTTAGAGAATTTTCAAATACTTTCCCAGTGTATTTCCAAAATACATAAAAATATTAAAATAAAATATATCTGAATATGTATGTAAAAGTAATTGAGATATTTCAAATAGTATTTGAACCCAGGTCTRGTAGTTATAGCCCACAGTTCATTACTGCTGTTTAATATTAAACTGAAGTAGATTAATACTGTGGCATAGAGTGCACCGGTCCCTGTCTGGTTAGTATGTGACATCACCTGTATTAAAAACCGTTAGAACCAGTTCAATATCACCAGTCCACTAGTCCAATATCAGCTGGAATGACCACAGCTTCATTTGATTTGCCCTCTCAACAGAGTGCGTGCCCGTACTCAGTTGATTACTTCAGCCGATGACTGATACAGCGGTGCTCAGTATCATGGTACCCCTAACCTCCCCCTCGCTCTTGTTTTCACTCTCAAGATGATTAAAACACTAAGCAAAGAGCGAACGTCACGACGTCTGCTAAAATCATTGACTGATCCATTTTATGCCTTCCGTCACACTCTCTACCAGCTCCATGCAGTACACCTCGCTCTTGGGCTACGTCTCAAATGGCACCCTATTCCCTATATAGTGCACTACTTTTGACACGAGCCCTAAGGCCCTGGTGAAAAGTAGTGCACTATATATGGAATAGGGTGCATTTGGGATGAATTCTCTCTCTCTCTCTCTCTCTCTCTCTCTCGCTGGCTCTCTCTGTAATCCACTGGAATAATACCCTAGTCAACTGTTCTGCGTTCGTATCCCGAGCCACGGCCTGGCTATTGATTAATGTCCTTGGAGTCACACTGCTCCAAGGCTGTCATGTCCTCCCATCTGGCCCAGCTAACCCAGGGCCCAGGAAAAGGCTCTGGTAATTTAGTCACCTGTCATTACTTATAGGCATGTGACATAGCAAACTCTGAGTATCTAGGCTCTTATCTGTCTGACTGGCCATCAGTGCTAGCCATCAAGAGCTTTCAGGGGGACTCCCAAATGGCTTCCAATTCCCTGTTAGTGTACTGCTTTGACCAGGGTCTGCATAGGGCTCTCGTCAAAAGTTGTGTTCTATTGAAATAGGATGCCATTTTATATGCAGCCTTCAGGGCCTCCACCCAGCTAGCTAGCTTCCTACTATATGCAGCTTCAGGGCCTCCATCCAGCTAGCTAGCTGCCCACTATATGCAGCTTCAGGGCCTCCATCCAGCTAGCTAGCTGCCCACTATATGCAGCTTCAGGGCCTCCACCCAGCTAGCTAGCTGCCATCTATATGCTGCTTCAGGACCTCCACCCAGCTAGCTAGCTGCCCACTATATGCAGCTTTAGGCCTCCATATAGTTAGCTAGCGGCCTACTATATGCAGCTTCAGGGCCTCCATCCAGCTAGTTAGCTGCCCACTATATGCAGCTTCAGGGCCTCCATCCAGCTAGCTAGCTGCCCATATATGCAGCTTCAGGGCCTCCATCCAGCTAGTTAGTGCCCACTATATGCAGCTTCAGGGCCCCATCCATCTAGTTAGCTGCCACTATAGCAGCTTCAGGGGCTTCACCCAGCTAGCTAGCTGCCCACTATATGCAGCTTCAGGTTCTCCATCCAGCTAGCTAGCTGCCTACTATATGCAGCGTTAGGGCCTCCATCCAGCTAGCTAGCTTCCCACTATATGCAGCTTCAGGGCCTCCATCCAGCTAGCTAGCTGTCCACTATATGCAGCTTCAGGGCCTCCATCCAGCTAGCTAGCTGTCCACTATATGCGCTTCAGGGCTCCATCCAGCCAGTTAGCTGCCCACTATATGCAGCTTCAGGGGCTCCACCAGCTAGCTAGCTGCCCACTATATGCAGCTTCAGGTTCTCCATCCAGCTAGCTTAGCTGCCTACTATATGCAGCTTCAGGGCCTCCATCCAGTAGCTAGCTTCCACTATATGCAGCTTCAGGGCCTCCATCCAGCTAGCTAGCTGTCCACTATAATGCAGCTTTCAGGGCATCCATCCAGCTAGCTAGCTGTCCACTATATGCTGCTTCAGGGCCTCCACCCAGCTAGCTAGCTGCCCACTGACATTCAAATACATTTAATCTAAATAATGAGACATTGAGAGGACCCTTCCCCCCCCCGTATGGAACCTGTCAGGGATGTCCTATCATGCCATTCCATTTCTCCTAAAAGCCTTCTCCTGAATGCCAGCCAGCTCAGAATAGTTTATCCTTGTAAGTGCACGCTGTTAAAGCAGTGAATGTGATGCATGGTAGGAGAATGTATGGGTGAGGTTTGTAAGACGGAACAACCATTTGTCATGTTGCACAGTCCAATTAAAATGTGACTGACATATTATCTTTGCTGCAGATTGCTGTTGTTGATTTCTCATGAAGCCTATCAACAAGACTTTATTGTTCTTCCAAAGACTGTTTATTATGCACAGGGGATGGATGAAGACTGTTGTCATATATATACAGTATATATACAGTATGTTTACAGTATGTATACAGTATGTTTACAGTATACAGTATATATATACAGTATGTATCACAAATCAAATTAAGCAAAACAACTACACTACTTCAACATACTGTGGGTTTACCACCAGTATTTATTCTTCCATGTTGATTCAGGTATTTGATGTCAGTTTACCCATCTCTAATACAKCTCTAGTGKTATTCCTGACGCTTTGACAATGTCCCTCTGCCTCTATCAGCTGTGGTGTCTGCACATAATGAAGAAACAGCTTAGACAATAACGCTATAACCTCTCTCTCTCTCTCTCTCTCTCTCTCTCTCTCTCTCTCTCTCTCTCTCTCTCCAGCTTGTAGGTATAAAATGAGTTGAGCATGTGTGGAATATATATTAGCTCAATAAAACCTAAAACCGCTTGGCCAACACTCTATAGGTACCAGGCTTAAAGCTATATAAATAATGAATTCCTGGAAACCATTGTGTTTCTGCTGATGGCAGCTCGATTGTGAAGTGGTCCATTATAATGTTTTGTTTTTTATTCATATAAAAAAATGTTTGAGGCACACTTACATTCCCTCACTCGCTCTCTCTCTCTCTCTCTCTGTCTCTCTCTCTCTGTCTCTTGCTCTCTCTCTCTCTCCTCTCTCTCTCTCTCTCCTGTCTCTCTCTCCTCTCTCTCTCTCTCTCTCTCTCTCTTCTCTCTGTCTCTCTCTTCTCTCTCTCTCCTCTCTCTCTCTCTCTCTCTCTCTCTCTCTCTCTCTCTCTGTTTCTCTCAAATTCAAGTTCAAGTTGCTTTATTGGCATGAACAAACATTGTGTCAATATTGCCAAAGCAACAACGTATACAGAATACATTGTAATAAAATTATAAAAGAATAATAATATAAAATGGTAGTAAATAATAATACAAAGAAAACAAAGAAAAAAATAACAACAAAATGGTAACAGTCAATAGTGGAAATATAATAAATATAAAAGACTAAACATGGACACTTAGAACTAACTAACTGTCATCTTCAACTTTACATCAGTACTACAACCACCATCATCGGTACTACTACACATCATCGTACTAACTACTACATTCATCGGTACTACTACCACCATCATCATTACTACTACTACCATATCAGTATACAACCACCATCATCATTACTACTACCACATCATCATTACTACTACTACACCATCATCATTACTACTACCCATCATCATACTACTACTACCATTCATCATTACTACTACCACATCATCGTACTACTACTACCATCATCATTACTACTACTACCATCATCGGTACTACTACTACATCATCATTACTACTACCATCATCATTACTACACCACCATCATCATTACTACTACTACATCATCGGTAACTACACTACCATCATCATTACTACTACTACAATCATCGGTACTACTACTACCATCATCAATTACTACTACCCATCATCATTACTACAACCACCATCATCATTAACTACTACTACCATCATCTACTACTACTACCATCATACATTACTACTACTACCATATCATTACTACTACTCCATCATCAGTACTACAACCACCATCATCATTACTACTACTACCATCATCGTACTACTACTAACCATCATCAGTACTACTACTACCATCAGCAGTACTACAAATACCATCATCATTACTACAACTACATCATCATTACTACTACCATCATCAGTACTACTACTATCATCATTCGGTACTACTACTACCATCACCGGTACTACTAACTACCATCATCGGTACTACTACTACCATCATCGGTACTACTACTACCAATCATCATTACTACAACTACCATCATCTTACTACTACCATCATCAGTACTACTACTATCATCATCGGACTACTCTACCATCAGCAGTACTACAAATACCATCATCATTACTACAATACCATCATCATTAACTACTACCATCATCATTACGACTACCATCATCAGTACACTACTACCATCATCGGTACTACTACTACCATCACCGGTACTCACACCATCATCATTTACTACTACTACCATCATCGGTACTACTACTACCATATCATCATTACTACTACCATCATCATTACTACTACTACCATCATGTACTACTACTTACATCATCAAGTACTACTACTACCATCATCATTACTTACTACTAACCATCAGCAGTACTACAAATACCATCATCATTACTACAACTACCATCATCATTACTACTACTAACCATCATCGACGTACTACTACTATCATCATCGGACTATACTACTACATCACCGGTACTACTACTACCATCATTTACTACAACTACCATCATCATTACTACAGTACCATCATCAGTACTACTACCATCACATTAACTACTACTACCATCAATCGGTACTACTACTACCATCATCAGTACTACTACTACCATCATCATTACTACTATACCATCAGCATACTACAAATACCATCATCATTACTACAACTACCATCATCATTACTACTACCATCATCAGTACTACTACTATCATCATCGGTACTACTACTACCATCAAACCGGTACTACTACTACCATCATCGGTACTACTACTACCATCATCTACTAACTACTACCATCATCATTACTACAACTACCATCATCATGACTACTACCATCACGTACTACTACTAATCATCTCGGTACTACTACTACCATCAGCAGTACTACAAATACCATCATCATTACTACAACTACCATATCATTACTACTACCATCATCAGTACTACTACTATCATCATCGGTACTACTACTACCAATCACCGGTACTACACTACCATCATCGGTCTACTACACTCATCGTACTACTACTACCATCATCATTACTACTACTACCATCATCAATTACTACAACTACATCATCATTACTACATACCATCATCAGTACTACTCCATCATCATTACTATACCATATCAGTACTACAACTACCATTATCAGTCTACTACCACATCATTACTACAAATACCACCATCATTACAACAGTACCATCATCAGTACTACTCCCATCATCATTACTACTACCATCATCGGTACTACTACTACCATCATCATTACTACTACCATCAATCATACTACTACTACCATCATCGTAACTACTACTAAACATCATCGGGACTATACTACCATCATCATTACTACAACTACCATCATCGTACTACTACTACATCATCATTACTACTACACCATCATCATTTACTACAACTACCATCATCGGTACTACTACTACCTACGGTACTACTACTACCATCATCATTACTACTACCATATCATACTCACTACCAGCATCATTACTAAACTACCATCATCATTACTACAGTACCTCATCAGTACTACTCCCATCCATATACTACTACTACTACATCATCAGTACTACTACTACTACTACCAATCATCGTACTACACTACCATTATCAGTATTACTACCAGCATCATTACTACAAATACCATCATCAATTACAAAAACTACCATCATCATTACTACTACTACCATCATCAGTATAACTACTACCATCAATCAGTACTACAACTACTCACTACCATCATCAGTAACTACTACTGCCATATCAATTACTACAACTACCAATCAATCATTACTACAACACCTACCATCACCGGTACTACTACCATCATCATTACTACTACATCATCAAGTACTACTAACTACCATCATCAATTCTACTACTACCATCATCAGTACTACACTTCCATCATCAGTTACTACTACTACGTCATCAAGTACTACTAACTCCATCATCATTACTACTACTACTCATCATCGTTACTACACTACCATCATCAGTACTACTACCAATTAATCACTATCAACTACACTACCATCATCATTACAACTACATTACCAATCAACATCATCTACTACTACCATCATCATCATTACTACAACTATCTATACAAACCATCATTACTACTACTACCATCATCATACCTACTACCATCCAATTACTCTACTACCATCATTACTTCACTACTACATCATCATACTACTACTACCACTCACTACTACTAACTACATATCATACTACTACTACCATCATCATTACTACACTACCATCATTCTACTACACCATCATCAGTACTACTATAACCATCATTACTACTACTACCATCATCTATAACTACAAACTACCATCATCCATTACTACTAACCATCATCACTAACTACTACATTACCATCATCATTACTACTACATCATCAAGCTACTACTATACCATCATCATAACAACTACCATTATCATATTACTACCAGCATCATTAACTACAAATACATCATCATTAACAAAAACTACCATCATCATTACTACTACTACCATCATCAGTATTACTACCATCATCAGTACTACAACTAACCATCATCATACTACTACTGCCATACATCATTACTAACTACCATCATCATTAACTACAACTACCATCATCGTACTACAACCATCATCATTACTACTACCATCATCAGTACTTACAACTACATCATCATTACTAACTACTCACATCATCAGTACTCACAACACTACCATCATCATTACTACTACTACCATCATCAGTACTACACTACCATCAACATTACTACTACTCATCACGTTACTACTACTACCAAATCATCATACTACTACCATTATCATACTACACACATCCAATCAATCATTACTACTACTACCTCACTGACCATCATATTACTACACATCATCATCATTACTAACTACCATCATCACTACTCTACTACCATCAATCACTACACTACTACCATCATTACTACTACTACCATCATCATTACTACTACTACCATCATTACTACTACCATCAATCGTACTATCTACTCATCTATCTACATCTCAATAACTACAACTACCTACATCATTACTACTACCATCATCATAACTACTATACCATCATCATTACTACCAACTACCATCATTACATTAACTTACTACCATCATCAGTACTACTACCATCATCATTACTACTACCATCATCAGTACACTACTACCATCATTTACTACTACTACCATCATTACTACTACAATCATCAATTACTACTACTACCATCAATCATTACTACTACTACATCACCCATTACTACTACTACCATCATTACTACTACATCATCATTACTACTACTACCATCATTACTACTACTACATCATCATACTACTACTACATCATCAGTACTACTACTACATCATCATTACTACTACTACCATCATCATTCTACTACACCATCAACTACTCATCATCATTACTACTACCATCATCATTACTACTACTACCATCATACTACTTACTACCATCATCAGTACTACTACTACATCATACTACTACTACCATCATCATAACTACAACTACTACCATCGTTACTAACTACTACCATCATCATTACTACTACTACCATCATCATTACTGCTACCATCATCATTACTACTACCATCATCGGTACTACTGCTACCATCATCACTACTACTACTAATCATCATTACTACTACCATCATCATTACTCTACTACCATCATCATTACTGCTACTACCATCATCATTACTACTACCATCGTCAGTACTACAACTACCACCATCATACTACTGCTACCATCATCATTACTACTACCATCTTACTACTAACTACCATCATCATTAACTACACCTCATCATTCTACTACCATCATCATTACTTACTCTACCATCATCATTACTACTACCATCATCTACTATCTACATCAATCACTACTAACACTACCATCATCATACTACTACATCATAGTACTACTACCATCATCATTACTACTACTACCATATCATTACTATACTACCATCATCATTACTGCTACATCATCATTACTACTACCATCATCGGTACTACTGCTACCATCATCATACTACTACTACCATCATCATTACTACTACCGTCATCATTACTACTACTTACCATCATCATTACTACTACTACCATCATCATTACTGCTACAATCATCATTACTACTACCATCATCGGTACTACTGCTACCATCATCACTAACTACTACTACCATCATCATTACTACTACCGTCATCATTACTGCTACTACCATCATCAATTACTGCTACCTATCATCATACTACAACTACCATAAATCATTACTGCTACTACCATCAATCATTACTGCTACCATCATCTTACTGCACCATCATCATTACTACAACTACCATCATCATTATGCTACTACCATCATCATTACTACTACCATCATCATTACTGCAACCATCATCATTACTACTACCATCATCATCATTACTACTACTACCATCATCATTACTACAACTACCACCATCATCATTACTACTACTACCATCATCATTACTGCTACTACCATCATCATTAAACTGCTGTCACTACCATCACTCCTTTTCTCTCTCTCTCTTTAGTTGAAACTATCTGTGTCTCAAATTGGATGTGGAATTGCAACTGTTAAGTAAAGCAGAGAGGAGTTTGATGGTGGATGGGWCTTCCCCATGGTACCTGTGTTTTACAACCCCCAAAGGACGGATGCTGTATATACACAGGGATGTCACCACCATCGTCCATGGGTTACTGCTATACTAAACCACTGCAGAGCAGTGAAAAACCGCATAGCTGCTTGATTTACAGACAGAACTTCATTACACCCATGTTATGGCCCACGAGCAGTAATCAACTCGCTGGCTTTGTGGTTAGAGTGTCTGCCCTGAGATTGGAAAGTTGGGCGTTTGATCCCTGGCCAAATCATACCAAAGACTGTAAAAATGGGACCCGATATGTCAATCCCTGGCACTCAGCATAAAGGAGATAGATTGGGGGCAATAGACTAGTGTCCTGTCCAGGGGGTGTACTTGTACATCAAGCTACCTCCCGATACAGAAGATAGGATCCAGGTAGCCTAGTGGTTAGAGCGTTGAGTCAGTAACTGAAATGTTGCTGGATCAAATCCCGAGCTGACAAGGTAAAAAAATCTGTTGTTCTGCCCCTGAGCAAGGCAGTTAACCCACTGTTCCCCGGGCGCCGAAGATTTGAATGTTGATTATGGCAGCCCCCACGCACCTCTCTGATTCAGAGGGGTTGGGTTAAATGCAGAAGACACATTTCAGTTGAATGTATTCAGTTGTACAACTGACTAGGTAACCCACTTTCATATGAGCCATTCTGGCTTGCACAAGCCAAGGCTTTACCTACTTAGCAGTTATCTTAAGCTGTTAATGAAGGTGTGAGGAGAATACTGAACACTCATTAGTAAAAACTGTGCTGATGAGTAATATTGGGATTGTGGTTTAGAATGGGTCCCTATGGCATGTATGATGCACCGGTCGCTAAATCTATTTCATATATGTCCAATCTTTATTCCAAGAGCGAAAATGAATTGTTCTGCTTAAATTACTTGACTTGCTGCTCTCGTTACTCTTGTATCGTTTTTCCAGTTTAGAAAAATCAATGAGTGGCGTTTTGATAGCTAAGGCCATGGTCATCTCTTAGCAAGGCAAGGTGGGATGTAGCGAAGCGTTAGTTTCATTATGGTTCATTGCTGTTGTCACTTGTTTTTATTAATGAAAGTGGAGTTTTTATTTTTTGATTTATGAAAGTGGAGATTGGAAGGACAGTACACCACAACCTCAGCAGCAAGCAGAGAGACACAAAGCCACTTCCTACCTCTCTCTCTCAATTTCAATTAAATTACATTTAAGGGCTTTATTGGCATGGGAAACACATGTTTCCATTGCCAAAGCAAGTCAAATAGATAATAAACAAAAGTGAAATAAACAATACAAATGAACAGTAAACATTACACTCACAAAAGTTCCAAAAGAATAAAGACATTTCAAATGTTATATTACGTATATACACAGTGTTGTAATGATGTGCAAATAGTTAAAGTACAAAAGGGAAAATAAATAAACATAAATATAGGTTGTATTTACAATGGTGTTTGTTCTTCACTGGTTGCCCTTTTCTTGTGGCAACAGGTCACAAATCTTGCTGCTGTGATGACACACTGTTGTATTTCACCAATAGATATGGGAGTTTATCAAAATTGGGTTTGTTTTTCAAATTCTTTGTATATCTATGTAATCTGAGGGAATTATGTGTCTCTTAATATGGTCATACATTTGGCAGAGGTTAGGAAGTGCAGATCAGTTTCCACCTCATTTTGAGGGCAGTGTGCACATAGCCTGTCTTCTCTTGAGAGCCAGGTCTGCCTACGGCGGCCTTTCTCAATAGCAAGGCTATGCTCACTGAGTCTGTACATAGTCAAAAGCTTTCTTTAACTTTCCTCAAAGCTTTCTCTGTTTAGGGGCAAATAGCATTCTAGTTTGATCAGTTTTTTTTGTAAATTCTTTCCAATGTGTCAATTAATTATCTTTTGTTTTCTCATGATTTGGTTGGGGTTTAATTGTGTTGCTCTCCTGGGGCTCTGTGGGGTCTTGTTTGTTTTGTGAACAGAGCCCCAGCACCAGTTGCTTAGGGACTCTTCTCCAAGTTCATCTCTCTGTAGTTGATGGCCTAGTTATGGAAGGTTTGGGAATCGCTTCCTTTTAGGTAGTTGTAGAATTTAACAGCTCTTTTTTGGATTTGATAATTAGCGGGTATCGGCCTAATTCTGCTCTGCATGCATTATTTGGTGTTTTATGTTTGAACACTGAGGATATTTTTGCAGAATCTGCATGCGGAGTATCAATTTGGTGTTTGTCCCATTTTGTGAAATCTTGGTTGGTGAGCGGACCCCAGACCTCACAACCTAAAGGGCAATGGGTTCCATAACTGATTCAGATATTTTTTGCCAGATCCTAATTGGTATGTCGAAATTTATGTTCCTTTTGATGGCATAGAAGGCCCTTCTTGCCTTGTTTCTGAGATCGTTCACAGCTTTGTGGAAGTTACCTGTTGGCGCTGATGTTTAGGCCGAAGGTATTGTATAGGTTTTTGTGTGCTCTTAGGGCAAAGGGTCCAGGTCTGACAGAACTGTGCAGATATCTTAGGTGCTGCTGTAGGCCCTCCTTGGTTGGTGACAGAAGCACCGATCTCTCTCTCTCTCTCTCTCGCTCTCTCTCTCTCTCTCTCTCTCTCTCGGTGCACTGTGCCCAGACCATTATGAATAAACATAGTAAAGCAAATCATTGTGCCTCTACAGTATGAGTCACCCTGCCTTGACAGTTACATTACATTACATTTCCCACCCTTTCAGTCACATGCTGCAAGGAAGGAATGTCAAGAAAATACAAATGATTACATCTACTTCCTCCTCTTTTCTCCTCCTCTTTTCTCCTCTCTTTTCTCCTCCTCTTTCCTCATTTTCTTTCCTTCCGCTTTTCTCCTCTTTTCCCCTCCTTCTTTTCACCTCCTCGTTCCCTCCCTCTTTCCCCTCCTCTTCCCCCTCCTCTTTTCTCCTCCTCCTTTCCCCCTCCTCTTTCCCCCTCCTTTTTCCCCCTCCTCTTTCCCCCTCCTCTTCCCCCCTCCTCTTTTCTCCTTCACTTTCTCCCCTGCTTTTTGTCACAGAGCATTTCATGCTTTTGAAAGTAGACTTCAAATTATTTGGAAGATGTCCTGAGTTATTTTTTTCATGATTACTTATTTTGTCCTTGTGAGTCCTGTGATTACTGTATTGATTTTAATAATAAATGATGTACTCAAAAACAAGATATTTGCTCTGGGATAAAATGTAATGATTATTTCCTGCGGTTGTATTTGATAGGTTAACGAAGAACTAAGTGTGTGTGTGTGTGTGTGTGTGTGCACATCTGTGTGTGTGCACATCTCTGTGTGTGTGTGCACATCTGTGTGTGTGTGTACTCTCTACTTCCTTAGTGCAGCAGCTGTGAGACAGTGACAGGGACAATAATTGTCCATCAAAATAATTCAGAGCCTTCAGTTCATTGTAGCTGCCAGGCATCTGTATTAGAGGACGTTAGAAACCTTTAACACGGAGGTTGTTTGTGTTGAAATGTAAAGGACGTGAGGGAATGTAGTCCTGCTGTGACATGTGACTATGTACACTTAGAATGTACCGTATATATAACTGTACCTTCGTGTCCCACACATTTGATGTAGTGTACGATTAAGTTCAAATGTTGTAAAGTTTTTGATATAAACCTGACATGTCATCAATAAGTAGAATCCTTTAATTGACCACAATGATTGGCTTTGCGGCTTTATGTAAAGGTACCGGTGATGAGGAGTGGTTTTTCTTGGAATTGGTGCGTAATATAATTTACTGTTCAAAGCCAATATCTGTCATTTCCTGAGGTGATGGATGGGGGCTAGACTTGTTCCCATTGCTATCCTTTCTCCCTGAGCCAATTGAAAGTCAACTCTTGTCACCGGGCACTGGGTAATCACATTTTTGTTTGTACAAGCAGGTAATACGACCTTCAACGGAYACGCTTCAACCCTGTGGTGTTTGTTCTAACCTTGGCACTGTTGCCTGGAAACAACATTGGAGTGTCTCTGAGGATCTTAGCGTTTTTTTTGGGGGGGGGGGGACATTCTCATAATCTCTCAGTCAACATGGAGCGCTGTATGCTTACAACGTGATATTACAGTACTTCTGTGTACAGTTTTACACAGGCTTATGGGATATTTCGTTGTGGTCCTCTGTAACTCAGTTGGTAGATTCCCAGGACCACCCGTACTTAAAGAATGTAAGTCACTTTAAATAAAAAAAACTTCTGCTAAATAGCACACGTTATTATATTAATATTTATATAATGTGTTCCACAAATATACTACTTAACACAATCCATTTGTGTCTCTTTTTTCAGTGTAATAAAGGAGGAAGGAGGAAGGACTGTGTTTTCAGTGTAATAAAGGAGGAAGGAGGAAGGA
>NC_036846.1:24460767-24469770 GCF_002910315.2 Salvelinus sp. IW2-2015
GGCAGCCTTTCTCAATAGCAAGGCTATGCTCACTGAGTCTGTACATAGTCAAAGCTTTCCTTAAGTTTGGGTCAGTCACAGTGGTTAGGTATTCTGTGTGCTCTCTGTTTAGGGCCAAATAGCGTTCTAGTTTGCTCAGTTCTTTGTAAATTATTTCCAATTTGTCAAGTTTTCTCATGATTTGGTTGGGTCTAATTGTGTTGCTTTCCTTGGGCTCTGTGGGGTCTGTTTGTGTTTGTGAACAGAGCTCCAGCACCAGCTTGCTTAGGGGACTCTTCTCCAGGTTCATAGCTCTGTAGGTGATGGCTTTGTTATGGAAGGTTTGAGAATCGTTTCCTTTTAGGTGGTTGTAGAATTTAACGTCTCTTTTCTGGATTTTGATAATTAGCGGGTATCGACCTAATTCTTCTCTGCATGCATTATTTTGTGTTTTATGTTGTACACTGAGGATATTTTTGTAGAGTGCTGCATGCAGAGTCTCAATTTGGTGTTTGTCCCATTTTGTGACATTTTGGTTGGTGAGCGGACCACAGAACTCACAATGCCCTTTATGGGCAATGGATTCCATAACCGATTCAAGTATTTTTAGCCAGATCCTAATTGGTATGTCAATTTTTATGTTCCGTTTGATGGCATAGAAGGCCCTTCTTGCCTTGTCTCTCAGCTCGTTCACATCTTGTGGAAGTTACCTGTGGCGTTAATGTTTAGGCCGAGGTATGTATAGTTTTTTGTGTACATTAGGGCAACGGTGTCTAGATGGAATTTGTGTTTGTGGTCCTGGCAACTGGACCTTTTTTGGAATTGGAACACCATTATTTTTGTCTTACTGAAATTTACTGTCAGAGCCCAGGTCTGACAGAATCTCTGCGAAAGATCTAGGTGCTGCTGTAGGCCCTCCTTGGTTGGGGACAGAAGCACTAGATCATCAACAAACAGTAGACATTTGACTTCAGATTCTAGTASGGTGAAGTCGGTTGCTGCAGACTGTTCTAGTGCCCTCGCCAATTTGTTGATATATGTTGAAGAGAGTGGGGCTTAAGCTGAACCCCGGTCTCACCCCCCGGCCCTGTGGAACGAAATGTGTGTTTTTTTCCAATTTTAACGGCACACTTGTTGTTTGTGTACATGGATTTTATAATGTTGTATTTTTTTCCCTCAACACACTTTCCATCAATTTGAATAGCAGATCCTCATGCCAAATTGAGTCAAAAGGGGTGAATACGTGGTCTGTCGTACGATAATTTTGTAAAAAGACTATTCTCTCTCTCTCTGTCTCTCTCTTGTTCTCTCTCTTGTTCTCTCTCTCTGTCTCTCTCTTTTCTCTCTCTTGTTTTCTCTCTCTCTCTGTTCTCTCTCTCTCTCTCTGTCTCTCTCTTGTTTCTCTCTCTTGTTTTCTCTCTCTCTCTCCTCTCTCTCTCTCTCTCTCTCTCTCTCTCTCTCTCTCTCTCTCTCTCTCTCTCTCTCTATCTATCTCTCATTCACACTGAAACGTTCAAACTAGTTGAGAAAGAAATGGAATAAGGGATGGGTGGAAGTGAAACTAAAGAGAATTAGATCATTCAATCTTTAGTGCTTATAGGGCTGGTGAGAACAATGTTTCATGCAGTAATGATCCGACTGAGTCTGCGTCGCAAATGGCACCCTATTCCCTGCATAGTGGGCTCTGGTCAAAAGTAGTGCACTATSTAGGAAATAGGTTACCATTTGGGACGCACATGACTCCTGGTCCACAATAGGAACCTGAGGTCCTCTGTGACCCACCACTGTCTAATTGTTTACCCGGCTTTAAAGTTACGATTCCCAGGGGGAAAAGCCAGAGGCTATTTAATTAGCTCTCCTAACCTGTGTCCCAAATGGAAAACCTATTCTTTGACCTGGGCTCAGAGGCACTGGGCAAAAGTAGTGCACTATGTAGGCAATAGGATGCCATTTTGGGACTCATTCCTAGACTGCTGCTCTTTCATTTTCCTTCTTCGAGAGGCGAGAGAGTGAAACGCATAAATCCCAAAGTCCTGTTTGTTACAGGGTGTTGGTGGAGTTGGTTGGGTGTTGCCCCATGCAGACCAGAGTCATCATGAGACTGCATAGCCAAAACTTTAACTTTWAAAAAATGTCACAGCCAGGACTAGGAGAGGGTGCATTTGGCCTTCGGCTTGAATCGCATTAAGGATTGGGTGCTCTGCTGTTGTGGTAAATCAGTTTGCTGAGATAAATCACACTCAACATGTCTGAGAAAGTTCACCTATGGCTTCTGCTGATGCTGATGGATGAATGTGTGAGACAACTCTATGCTTTGTAATCCAACAGTATACTCCATGATTCAAAATCAGACTGTTGTAGCAGMGGTTGGGTCAGAACCAGACTGAGACCTGCACTATTGTGTTGTTGGCTCTGGAGCTAATGCCTTGGCTCCTGACCTGATCCTCTTTTCACGTGTAGGAGACCCGTGTTTGAACCCAGTTGGTCACACTATGTTAAGGATCCTTTTTTTCAATCACACACATTAAATACGTTTACATTTGGTGACCGCGGTGAGATTTGGTCTGAAATTACAATTGTATTTATATCTTGTATCTTACTTATATCTCACTTATAATGTGTAATAGTAAGGAGTTGATAGTAACAAACAGTCAAATCAGTCATTGTAGTAAGACAACCATCAAAATGGGAATTACTCAATATGGCCGCCCTTTCACCCATCACCAAACATTGACTTGAACAGGGGATTTCCTGTTCTAGTAATTATATTTCTATGTTGGCAACAAACCAAGGCCTAATGAATGCCCCTGTGGTAAACTAGCAGTGTTTCCCAGTCTGCAATCTCTCTCTGTCTGCAAGACTACTGAGGTAGATGATCGATAGACTTCATCCCAAATGGCCCTGGTCAAAAGTAGTGCACTAAATAGGGAATAGGGKGCCATTTGGACTGCAAATATATTCTTGGTCGAATGGCTGCTGCATGTGTCTGTAGTTGCTCATCTCCCATGGTCTCTACACTTTTAGAAAAAAAGGTGCTATCTAGAACCTAAAAAGGTTATTTGGCTGTCCCCATTGGAGAACCCTTTTAAGAACCCATGTTGGTTCCATGATAGAACATGGAACCTAAAACCAAAACGGTTTTACCTGGAACCAAAAAGGGTTCTGCTATGGGGACAGCCGAAGAAGCCCTTTGGAACCCTTTTTTCAAAGAGTGTAGATGTATTAGTGATTCAGTCACTTCTCTCTGCTAGTGACCAGCAGCAGATGTGTTGTCATAATGTGTGAGATATTATCTAACTGTCCTGGAAGATAAACTTAAAACCGCCTCGGCTATGACTTTTTATTTATTTTATCCTTCGTTGGGGGGATATTTTCATATTTCACCTGTGTGTTTAGAATCTAGATTGCTGCTATTTTAAATAATGAAAAGGTCTACGAAGACCTCATTCTGAAATCATAGTCATACAAGACCTCATTCTGTAATCATAGTCAGACTAGACCTCATTCTGTAATCATAGTCAGACTAGACCTCATTCTGTAATCATAGTCAGGCTAGACCTTATTCTGTAATCATAGTCAGACTAACCTCATTCTGTAATCATAGTTAGACTAGACCTGATTCTCTAATCATAGTCAGACTAGACCAGATTCTGTAATTATAGTCAGACTAGACCTCCATTCTGTAATCAAAGTCAGACTAGACCTCATTCTGTAATCATAGTCAGACTAGACCTCATTCTGTAATCATAGTCAGACCTGAACTCATTCTGTAATCATAGTCAGACTAGACCTCATTCTTTAATCATAGTCAGACTAGACCTCATTCTTTTAATCATAGTCAGACTAGACCTCATTCTGTAATCATAGTCAGACTAGACCTCATTCTGTAATCATAGTCAGACTGGACCTCATTCTGTAATCATAGTTACACTAGACCTCATTCTGTAATCATAGTAGACTAGACCTCATTCTGTAATCATAGTTAGACTAGACCTCATTCTGTAATCATAGTCAGACTAGACCTCATTCTTTAATCATAGTCAGACTGGACCTCATTCTTTAATCATAGTCAGACTGGACCTCATTCTGTAATCATAGTCAGACTAGACCTCATTCTGCAATCATAGTTAGACTAGACCTCATTCTGTAATCATAGTTAGACTAGACCTCATTCTGTAATCATAGTCAGACTAGACCTCATTCTTTAATCATAGTCAGACTGGACCTCATTCTTTAATCTTAGTCAGACTGGACCTCATTCTGTAATCATAGTCAGACTGGACCTCATTCCTGTAATCATAGTTGGACTACTCATTCTGTAATCATAGTCAGACTGGACCTCATTCTGTAATCATAGTCAGATTAGACCTCATTCTGTAATCATAGTCAGACTAGACCTCTCTCAACACACAGTATCATAGTCAGACTAGACCTCATTCTGTAATCATAGTCAGACTAGATCCTCATTCTGTAATCATAGTCAGACTAGACATCTCATTCTGTAATCATAGTCAGACTAGACCTCATTCTGTAATCATAGTCAGACTAGACCTCATTCTGTAATCATAGTCAGACTAGACCTCATTCTGTAATCATAGTCAGACTGATCTCATTCTGTATCATTGTCAGACTAGACCTCATTCTGTAATCATAGTCAGCATAGACCTCATTCTGTAATCAAGTCAGACTAGACCTCATTCATAAGATTCATGACTAGACCTCATTCTGTAATCATAGTCAGACTAGACCTCATTCTGTAATCATAGGACTAGACCTCATTCAGTAATCATAGACTTAGACCCTCATTCTGTAATCATAGTCAGACTAGACCTCATTCATAATCATAGTCAGACTAGACCTCATTCTGTAATCATAGTCAGACTAGACCTCATTCTGTAATCATAGTCAGACTAACCTCATTCAGTAATCATAGCACTAGACCTCATTCTGTAATCATAGTAGACTAGACCTCATTCGTAATCATAGACTTAGACCTCATTCTGTAATCATAGTCAGACTAGACCTCATTCTGTAATCATAGTCAGACTAGACCTCATTCAGTAATCATAGTCAGACTACCTCATTCTGTAATCATAGACTAGACCTCATTCTGTAGTCATAGTCAGACTAGACCTCATTCTGTAATCATAGTCAGACTAGACCTCATTCTTTAATCTAATCACAGTAGAACATTCTGAATCATAGACTAGACCTCATTCTGTAGATCATATAGACTAGACTCCATTCTGTAATCAGTCATAGTCATTTTCAACTAGACCTATTCTGTAATCATAGTCAGATAGCCTCTATTCTGTAATCATAGTCAGACTAGACCTCATTCTGTAATCATTGTCGGACTAGACCTCATCTGTAATCATAGTCAGACTAGACCTCATTCTTGTAATCATAGTCAGACTAGACTCATTCTGTAAATCATAGTCAGACTAGACTCATTCTGAATCATAGTCAGACTAGACCTCATTCTGTAATCATAGTCAGACTAGACCTCATTCTGTAATCATAGTCAGACTAGATCCATTCTGTAACATAGTCAGACTAGACCTCATTCTGTAATCATAGTCAGACTAGACCTCATTCTGTAATCATAGTCAGACTAGACCTCATTCTGTAATCATAGTCAGACTAGACCTCATTCTGTAATCATAGTCAGACTAGACCTCATTCTGTAATCATAGTCAGACTAGACCTCATTCTGTAATCATAGTCAGACTAGACCTCATTCAGTAATCATAGTCAGACTAGACCTCATTCTGTAATCATAGTCAGACTAGACCTCATTCTGTATCATAGTCAGACTAGACCTCATTCTGTAATCATAGTCAGACTAGACCTCATTCTGTAATCATAGTCAGACTAGACCTCATTCGTAATCATAGT
Organism: Salvelinus sp. IW2-2015; assembly: GCF_002910315.2. Classification (NCBI taxonomy): domain Eukaryota; kingdom Metazoa; phylum Chordata; class Actinopteri; order Salmoniformes; family Salmonidae; genus Salvelinus; species Salvelinus sp. IW2-2015. Next base: position 24,466,645 of record NC_036846.1, read on the forward strand.
CAGACTAGACCTCATTCTGTAATCATAGTCAGACTGACCTCATTCTGTAATCATAGTCAGACTAGACCTCATTCTGTAATCAAGTCAGACTAGAACTCATTTGTAATCATAGTCAGACTAGACCTCATTCTGTAATCATAGTCAGACTAGACCTCATTCTGTAATCATAGTCAGACTAGACTCATTTTGTAATCATAGTCAGACTAGCACTCATTCTGTAATCATAGTCAGACTAGACCTCATTCTGTAATCATAGTCAGACTAGACCTCATTCTGTAATCATAGTCAGACTAGACCTCATTCTGTAATCATAGTCAGACTAGACCTCATTCGATCATACTACTTCTGTAATCATAGTCAGACTAGACCTCATTCTGTAATCATAGTCAGACTAGACCTCATTCGTAATCATAGTCAGACTAGACCTCATTCTAATCATAGTCAGACTAGACCTCATTCTGTAATCATAGTCAGACTAGACCTCATTCTGTAATCATAGACTAGACCTCATTCTGTTATCATAGTCAGACTAGACCTCATTCTGTAATCATAGTCAGACTAGACCTCATTCTTGTATCATAGTCAGACTAACCTCATTCTGTAATCATAGTCAACTAGACCTCATTCTGTAATCATAGTCAGACTAGACCTCATTCTGTAATCATAGTCGACTAGACTCATTCTGTAATCTAGAGACTAGACCTCATTCTGTAATCATAGTTAGACTAGACCTCATTCTGTAATCATAGTCAGACTGACCTCATTCTGTAATCATAGTCAGACTGGACCTCATTCTGTAATCTAGTTGCAGACTGGACCTCATTCTGTAATCTAGTCAGACTAGACCTCATTCTGTAATCATAGTCAGACTAACTCCCATTCTGTAATCATAGTCAGACTAGACCTCATTCTGTAATCATAGTCAGACTAGACCTCATTCTGTAATCATAGGCAGACTAGACCTCATTCTGTAATCATAGTCAGGCTAGACCTCATTCCAGTAATCATAGTCAGACTAGACCTCATTCTTGTAATCATAGTCAGACTAGACCTCATTCTGTAATCATAGTCAGACTAGACTTCCATCATCAGTGTAATCATAGTCAGACTAGACCTCATTCTGTAATCATAGTCAGACTAGACCTCATTCGTAATCATAGTCAGACTAGACCTCATTCTGTAATCATATCAGCACTAGACCTCATTCTGTAATCATAGTCAGACTAGACCTCATTCTGTAATCATAGTCAGACTAACCTCATTCTGTAATCATAGTCAGACTAGACCTCATTCGTAATCATAGTCAGACTAGACCTCATTCTGTAATCATAGTCAGACTAGACCTCATTCTGTATCATAGTCAGACTAACCTCATTCTGTAATCATAGTTCAGACTAGACCTCATTCTGTAATCATAGTTCAGACTAGACCTCATTCTGTAATCATAGTCAGACTAGACCTCATTCTGTAATCATATCAGACTAAACTCATCTGTAATCATAGTCAGACAGACCTTCATTCTTTAATCATAGTCAGACTAGACCTCATTCTGTAATCATAGTAGACTAGACCTCACTATACTATATATCTGAGTCAAACTAGACCTCATTCTGAATCATAGTCAGACTAGACCTCATTCTGTTAATCATAGTCAGACTCAGACCTCATATTCTGGTAATCATAGTCAAGACTAGACCTCATTCTGTAATCATAGTCAGACTAGACCTCATTCTGTAATCATAGTCAGACTAGACCTCATTCTGTAATCATAGTCAGACTATACCTCATTCTGCAATCATAGTCAGACTACCTCATTCTGTAATCATAGTCAGACTACCTCATTCTGTAATCATAGTCAGACTACCTCATTCTGTAATCATAGTCAGACTGGACTCTACATTTGTTGATCTTTTTTTTCTCCCTAAAAATTCTTCTTTTTTTTCAAACTAAATTCCCCCTAATAACGAAACAGGTCTATCTGTGTGTAGTGAGATAATTGCTCGACAATGTCCTTCTAATGTTGTGGCTGATTGCCATTGGAAAGGTCACCTGCTGTCCCCTCCGTCGACTGATATATCATGCCTCGCTACATTACAGCCTAGACAGCTTAATGGTCATTATGGGATGATATAACGGCACGCTCGTTCTCTAGAATAATTGACAATTACGGTGGACTGTTGTGCCTATAGGCCACAGCTCTATTGAAGGGTCTTCTAAAGGACATTTACATGATGAACCACCAGGACCATTATTTATCTCCTGCCTTAATAGTGCTACTGCTACTCAGACAGGCGTGATTTGCATAAACAATCTACACCTGGAAAGCCCAATAACGTCTATAGAGTCTTTAGTTTAACTAAGCTTTATTCAATAAAAATGCATAGGGTTTTTAAGGTCGAAAGAATTGGAAACCGATCCCCATGTCTTGTGCAATCATTTAACCTAGAAATTAATGATTATATTAAACAATCATACAAACCAACCAATCAACCAACCAATCAACCAACCAACCAATCAACCAATCAACCAATCAACCAACCAACCAATCAATCAATCAACCAATCAACCAATCAATCAACCAACCAATCAACCAATCAACCAATCAACCAATCAACCAACCAATCAACCAATCAACCAATCAATCAATCAATCAAACCTCCCTCTGAGTCCTGGCTATGCAATGCACTGACATAGCTTGGCCTTTCTCTGACAATCTGATGCACTTATTAACATTTAACTGTTCTCTCCCCAGGACTACAGAGTGAATATCTTCCTGAGGCAGCAATGGAACGACCCCAGGCTGGCCTATAGTGAATACCCCGACGATTCTCTTGACCTGGACCCATCTATGTTGGACTCTATCTGGAAACCTGATTTGTTCTTCGCCAATGAAAAGGGYGCCAATTTCCATGAGGTTACGACTGACAACAAGCTACTAAGGATTTCAAAAAATGGGAACGTATTGTATAGTATTCGGTATGCTATTCTTTTCTTGTTTTATCTTCGTCTTGTTAGTTTCTCAGAATGTCTATCCGGTGCTAGATCTATGGCTGACAGTGAATGTCTATCCGGTGCTAGATATCTATGGCTGACAGATGAAGTCTGTCCGTCCTAGACTATGGCTGA
>NC_036846.1:24470673-24472077 GCF_002910315.2 Salvelinus sp. IW2-2015
CTATGGCTGACAGATGAATGTCTATCCCGTGCTAGATCTATGGCTGACGGATGAATGTCTATCCGGTGCTAGACCTATGGCTGACAGATGAATGTCTATCCGGTGCTAGCCTATGGCTGACAGATGAATGTCTATCCGGTGCTAGCCTATGGCTGACAGATGCTCTCTGATTTGTCTCTATATTGTTTTTGGTAGAAACAAAACATAAATGAACATCCAAACAACAACTAAAGTGATCTTCTTTAAATGTGAGCATGTTTGCAGTGTATTTGATCTGTTATCAAGCCTAGTATGCAACCCTTGGACAGGCAGAGGGGAATTGGATCCTTATAAACAGCCATGGGAAGGCAGGGAGAAGAGGCTTTCTCATTTCTTACCTTGACACCATCAAATGAACCCATTAGATCGCTTTGATCTCACCTGACCCCGCGCTAAAGAGAACCTGCCTCAGTGTATTTTCTGATTGAAAAAATAAACCTTATAAATAACATTTGTCGYGTAACGGTGATGATATCACACTGCGGTATAAGTAAACTATGAATGCAATGCAACCAATAAACCTGCTCCTCACCTACCTATTTCAAGATAAAAGTAACAGCAGCCGTCTAGGTTGAAGCATGAATGGCTGCCGCTTTTAAAGGTGTTTTCTATACTCGCGGTTTGAACAGTAACATGGAGATGTAACCAGTCTGTTTGGGGATGAGGTTCACATGCACGGCTAGCAGGAAGGTGTTTGTCATGAGGGGAAGAATGTCTGTGGTGTATAATGTAACCTTTTATATTAAAGGCCATCGTGACAGGAAATATAGCCGCAGTTAGAACAATATGTTACCCTGCTCCTCCTGTAATGCTGTGCTTGTGGTTTATTACAATAGCACAAGAAGACATACTATAAACCTTATTATATGACATTATAAAGGCGTACACATGCATATAACATGTTGTTATAAGTGCCGGTAAAGTGTTACCAACATTATTACCTAGTTTAATGATGGATGCTATGTGACCAGAATAATACTGGTCCTGGCCTGTCCCATGGACCTGATGTGTTCTAGAAAGTTCTAAATTCCATTCTATTCCACTCTATCCTATTCCATTACATTCTATTCCATTCTATAATATTTCATTTATTCTATTCCATTMTATTCTATTCTATTCCACTCTATCCTATTCCATTCTATTCTATTCCACTCTATCATATTCCATTACATTCTATTCCATTCTATAATATTTAATTTATTCTATTCCATTGTATTCTATTCTATTCCACTCTATCCTATTCCATTCTATTCTATTCCACTCTATCCTATTCCATTCTATTCTATTCCACTCTATCCTATTCCACTCTATCCTATTCCATTCTATCCTATTCCTTTACATTCTATTCCATTCTATAATTTTTTT
>NC_036846.1:24472429-24474929 GCF_002910315.2 Salvelinus sp. IW2-2015
ATTCTATAATATTTAATTTATTCTATTCCATTCTATCCTATTCCATTCCATTCTATTCTATTCCACTCTATCCTATTCTATTCCATTCTATAATATTTAATTTATTCTATTCCATTCTATTCTATTCCATTCTATAATATTTAATTTATTCTATTCCATTCTATCCTATTCCATTCTATCCTATTCMATTCTATTATATTCCATTCTATTCCATTCTATTCTATTTAAACTTGTTAACAAAATAACGCTGATCCTGGCCAGTCTGTTCTGTTCTGGTCTTTCCTGTTTTATGCTGTTCTGTTCTGTTTTGTTCTGTTGTGTTCTATTCTATGTGACCAGAATAACACTGGTCCTGGCCTGTCCCATGGACTTGAAGAACTTCCCAATGGACGTGCAGACCTGTATCATGCAGCTGGAGAGTTGTGAGTATTCCATTATCATTTAGGAACACAGTTATCACACACACGCACACACACACAGGTAGGGTAGGGGGAAGTATTTATTTTGTGTTAGTGTGATGGATGTGTCTCTGGTCTGGAGGACAGTATGATGAAAGGTCCAGTGATTTACACAGCCCCTCCAGCAGCAGAGAGCAGATACRGGGAAGGGACAGGGAGGGAGTTAGGGGGGACCAGCCTGCTCCAACCTGCTTTGACCAGCCAACACTGGCTTCTCCCTCCCCACCTCCTCTCTTTGGAAATGATGGCATTGTCTTTTTTCTTGACTTATTGTTCTCAGGTGTGAAGAATGAAAACAACATGTATTGCTTCTGTATGAACACTGTGGAGCTACGGTAGAGTTGGTTGATCAAGGCATTTAAACCTTCATCATACCACATTGTCAATAATGATTTGTTTTCTCTCTTACAAACAGCTTGAATGTACTGTGATACTAATCTGTGGTAGTAAGACTGTAGTAATACTGTGGTAATAATGATCTCGTTTCAAACTGTTCCCATCCAGTCGGCTATACGATGAATGATCTCATATTTGAGTGGGATGAGAAGGGAGCTGTGCAGGTAGCAGACGGGCTGACGTTACCTCAGTTTATACTGAAAGAGGAGAAAGACCTGCGATACTGTACCAAGCACTACAACACAGGTTGGTTTGTCTCTCTTCACCTCTCAGGCTACCTCTACCTCATATTTATTTAAATGTTTGGGGGGGGAGGTTGTATGTTGAGCTAAACTCTCTTTCTCTATGTTGGTCTTTTGTTGACTATCTGAGAACAGCGTAACATAGACATTACAGGGTGCGTTGTTAGGACACGTAATGCAGGAACACGCAGTTGGAGAAAGAAGGGAGGAAGGACCGAAACCAATCAGAGCTTTGTCCAAAAATGGCCCCTTTATTCACTGAAAACCATCTGGCCACTCAACCTCATCAGTCTCACACTGTTACACTCCAGAACCACATTAAATAAACTGAGACTGAAGCGGCCAGTCCAGATGGAATCTAAACAGAGACTGAAGCCAGTCCAGATGCCCAATCAACAAGGAGACTGAAGGCCAGGTCAGATGGAATCAAACAGAGACGCGAAGGCCAGAGTCCAGATGGAATCTAAAGCAGAGATCTGAAGGGCCAGTCCAGAGTGGAATCTAAACAGAGGACTGAATGCCAGATCTAGAGGGTAATCTAAACAGAGACTGGAGACGCAGTCCAGATATGGAAATCTAAACAAGGACTGAAGAAGTTCTCAGATTAAATCTAAACAGGATATTGAAGGCACAGTACTAAGATGGATCTAAAACAGAGACTGAAGGCCATCAGATGGAATTCTAAAACAGAGACTGAAGGCCAGTCCAGATGGAATCTAAACACCGAGACTGCAAAGGCCAGTCCAGATGGAATCTAAACAGAGCTGAGGGCAAGTTCTAGATGGAATCTAAACAAAGATATTGAAGGCCAGTCTAGATGGAATCTAAGCAGAGACTGAAGGCCGTCCAGATGGAATCTAAACATAGACTGAAGGCCAGTCTAGATTAATATCTAAACAGATATTGAAGGCCAGTCTAGATGGAAACTAAACAGCAAAGACTAAAGCCAGTCCAGATGGAATCTAACAGGAGACTGAGGCAAGTCTAATGGAATCTAAACAGAATTGAAGGCAGTCTAGATGAATCTAAGCAGAGACTGAGGCCAGTCCAGATGGAATCTAAACATAGACTGAAGGCCCGTCTAGATTAAATCTAACAGATATGAAGGCCAGTCTAGATGGAAACTAAAGCAGAGACTAAAGGCCAGTCCAGATGGAATCTAAACAGAGGACTGAAGGCCTGTCTAGATTAAATCTAAACAGATATTGAAGGCCAGTCTAGATGGAATCTAAGCAGAGACTGAAGGCAAGTCTAATAAATCTAAACAGATATTGAAGGCCAGTCTAGTTGGAATCTAACAAGAGATGAATGCCAGTCTAGATGGAATCTAAACAGAGACTGACGCCAGTCTAAGGATAGAATCCTAAACAGGAGATGAGGACCAGTCTAGATAATCTAAACAGA
>NC_036846.1:24477429-24494625 GCF_002910315.2 Salvelinus sp. IW2-2015
GAAAAGCCCTGAAGTGTATCACAGACTATGTAATCACTTAAAAGCCCTGAAGTGTATCACAGCTGTTATCACTTGAAAGCCCGTAATGTGTATCACAGCTGCTAAATCACTTAAAGCCCTGAAGTGTATCACAGCTATTAATCACTTAAAAGCCCTGAAGTGTATCACAGCTATTAATCACTATAAAAGCCCTGAAGTGTATCACAGCTGTAAATCACTTGAAAAGCCCGTGAAGTGTATCACAGTGTAAAAATCACTTTGAAAGCCCTGAAGTGTATCACAGCTATTAATCACTTAAAAGCCCTGAAGCTTGTAACACAGCTATTAATCACTTAAAAGCCTGAAGTGTAACCACAGCTATTAATCACTTAAAAGCCCTTGAAAGTGTAACACAAGCTATTAATCACTTTAAAGCCCTGAGTGTATCACAGCTAATATCACTTAAAAGCCCTGGAAGTGTAACACAGCTATTAATCACTTGAAAGCCCTGAAGTGTATCACAGCTGTAAATCACTTAAAAAGCCCTGAAGTATATCACAGCTTTAAATCAATTTCAATGACGCTGTAGCCTCCCTCCATGTCTCTCTCTCTCTCCACATCCAAAACAATACACCTAGCGTTAAACTCTAATTGAATTGAAAGTCTTCAACACAAAGACAGCTGTCTTCCGTGGATCTAAGCTGATTAAATGGCTGGTCAGCAATCTTGAGCATCTAGCCACTCTGACAGACAAGACACCCCTGGTGCTTACATCACACAGTCAGCATGAAAAACAAAGAGGATACCTTTCATGAGTTTATAATGCCCTTTTTTAGCTTCTGTTCTGGGTTATGTCCAAAATGGCACCCTACTGCCTATGAGCCCCAGTCAAAAGTAGTGTACTATATGCTGTTTGTGAGTAAACCAACATAACACCTGTCAGCTTTAGTGGTGTGTTACATTTGAATGTAGAGGGTACTTTACCTACAGCCACTCTGTCAAACTGATGTTCTCTCCAGGCCTCTGCCTCAGTCTCTTCCAACACTTCAGGGAAATAGGAGGATAATTAAGTTAGGAGGCAATTCAGCACTGAGGCTATCCACAGCCATGTGGAAAAGGAGCTTGAATAGCCATTGCCTTGCCTGCAGTTATCTTTCTTCTTTGTGTTCTTGAGACATGCAGAAGAGAAAGATTAGACGATGTGTCACACTATATCTTTAATGACAACAGTAGATCCATAACACAGCAGCAACAACAGTAAAATATTAGATAATAATATTATAATATATTATATCATAGTATATAGACTGTATTGTAGTAATAATATTATATTATATCATAGTATATAGACTGTATTGTAGTAATAATATTATATTATATCATAGTATAGTATAGTATATAGACTGTATTGTAGTAATAATATTATAATATATTATATCATAGTACAGTCGCGGCCAAAAGTTTTGAGAATGCCACAAATATTCATTTCCACAAAGTTTGCTGCTTCAGTGTCAATTAACTTCTGGGCCACATCCTGACTGATGGCAGCCCATTCTTGCATAATAAATGCTTGGAGTTTGTCAGAATTTGTGGGGCTTTGTTTGTCCACCCGCCTCTTGAGGATTGACCACAAGTTCTCAATGTGATTAAGGTCTGGGGAGTTTCCTGGCCATGGACCCAAAATATCGATGTTTTGTTCCCCGAGCCACTTAGTTATCACTTTTGCCTCACTTTTGCCTTAGCAAGGTGCTCCATCATGCTGGAAAAGGCATTGTTCGTCACCAAACTGTTCCTGGATGGTTGGGAGAAGTTGCTCTCGGAGGATGTGTTGGTAACCTTCTTTATTCATCAGCTGGTGTTCTTAGGCAAAATTGGTGAGTGAGCCCACTCCCTTGGCTGAGAGAACCCCAACATGAATGGTCTCAGGATGCTTTACTGTTGGCATGACACAGGACTGATGGTAGCGCTCACCTTGTCTTCTCCGGACAAGATTTTTACGGATGCCCCAAACAATCGGAAGGGGATTCATCAGAGAAATGACTTTACCCCAGTCCTCAGAGTCCAATCTCGTTTACCTTTTGCAGAATATCAGCTGTGCCTGATGTTTTTTCCTGGAGAGAAGTGGCTTCTTGTAACGGCTTTCTTCGTCCTCCTCTGACGAGGAGTAAGAAATGTCGGACCAATGCGCGCGGGGTATGTGTCCATAATATATTTTAATGATACAAACGAACACAAGAAACAAAACAATAAACGATGTGTAAATACAACCGGACAGTTTCCGTGTGGAGCAAAACCTGACACGGAAAAATAACCACCACGAAACCCAGGTGGAAAAAGGCTACCTAAGTATGATTCTTAATCAGAGACAAATAACGGACACCTGCTCTGATTGAGAATCATACCAGGCCAAACGAATAAACAACATAAGAAAACGAACATAGATAACCCACCCAACACGACCCTGACTACTAAACAAAGAAATAACAAAAAAATCAGGTCAGAACGTGACACTTCTTTGCTGCCCTTCTTGACATGAGGCCATCCTCCAAAAGTCTTCGCCTCACTGTGCGTGCAGATGCACTCAACACTGCCTGCTGCATTCCTGAACAAGCTCTGTACTGGTGGTGCCCGATCCCGCGCAGACTATCAACTTTAGGGGAGCGGTCCTGGCTCTTGCTGGACTTTCTTGGGCGGCCTGAAGCCTTCTCACAACAATTGAAACGCTCTCCTTGAAGTTCTTTATGATCCGATAAATGGTTGATTTAGGTCTTACTGGCAGCATATCCTTGCCTTTGAAAGCCCTTTTTGTGCAAAGCAATGATGACGGCACGTGTTTTCCTTGCAGGTAACTTGCTTGAAGAGGAAAGACAATGATTCCAAGCACCACCCTCCCTTTGAAGCATCCAGTCTGTTATTCGAACTCAATCAGCATGACAGAGTGATCTCCAGCCTTGTCCTCATCAACACTCACACCTGTGTAACGAGAGAATCACTGACAATGATGTCAGCTGGTCCTTTTTGTGCAGGGCTGAGCAGTGGAAATGTTTTTGGGGGATTCAGTTCATTTGCAGGCAAAGAGGGACTTTGCAATTAATTGCAATTCATGATCATCTTCATAACATTCTGGAGTATAGCAAATTGCCATCATCAAAACTGAGGCAGCAATAATATTTTGTTGTCATTCTCAAAACTTTTGGCCACTACTTTAATTAGACTGTATTGTAGTAATAATATTAGAATATATCATAGTATAGACTGTATTGCCTATTAAACTATCTTTAATCTCTTGTCTCCACCTTAATACTGCACCTGCTTTCTCCTCTGTCTTGTTGTCCTCTGTATAATACTGCACCCTGCTTTCTCCTCTGTCTGTGTCCTCTGTATAATACTGACGCCTGGTTTATCCTCTGTCTGTGTCCTCTGTATATATGAAACCCTGCTTTATCTCTCTGTCTGTGCAGGAAAGTTCACTTGTATCGAGGCTGCTTTCCATCTGGAGAGGCAGATGGGCTATTACCTGTTAGATGTACATCCCCAGCCTTTTGATTGTCTATTTGTCCTGGGTGTCCTTCTGGTACAACATGGACGCTGCACCTGCCAGAGTGGGACTGGGCATTACCACCGTGTCACTATGACCACCCAGTCCTCCGGCTCCGAGCCTCCCTCCCCCCAGGTGAGGAATCTCCTAAAACAGAGTCCGGCTCCTGAGCCTCCCTCCCAAGGTGAGACAAACTCCCTAACCCAGAGCTCCGGCTCCTGAGCCTCCCTCCCCAAGGTGAGACAAACTCCCTAACCCAGAGCTTCGGCTCTGAGCCTCCCTCCCCAAGGTGAGACAAACTCCCTAACCAGAGCTCGGTCCTGAGCCTCCCTCCAAGGTGAGACAAACTCCCAACCGAACTCCGGCTCCTGGCTCCCTTCCCAAGTGAGGATTGTCTAGATGAACAACAACCCACACATGTTTATTTTCTAGATGATACAAACCACACTCTGTCTATTGTCCTAGATGAACTACAAACCACACTCTGTCTATTTTCCTAGATGAAATACAAACCACACCTGTCTATTGTCCTAGATGAACTACAAACCACACTGTCTATTGTCCTAGATGGTCAAACTAACTCAACATGAGAAAAAAAAGGATTTTCAGATTAAAAGAAAGCGGGGACTTTGCATGAGGGACTACGATTTTATAATTATGTCCTGGAAAAGTATCCTCCCATTTTGTTTGTTGACATTTAGGTGATTCATGTTCTCTGGAAAACTGAACTGAAGTGAACCGTGATTTGTATGCAGTTCAGCTGTCACAATAATGATCACACAGCACRGCTGAGCGTAGGTGCACACAGCACAGACTGCTCTCCCTCTTCCACGCCTCACTGACTTGGTGCGTTGGTGACAGGGAGGGAAGGAGAGGATAGGGGGACATTTTGAAAGACAACAACATTCAGTCGTCTTTACTCAACAAATCTAGCCACCACGGAAAAGTAACTTTTTTGCTGTCATTATTTTCTATCCCCCTGTTGTAGTGCTCTACTTTCAATACAAAGAGATGAAGAATGAAGAATTTTAATTGATCAAGTACTGTAAAACAAAAAAAAACACATCAAAATTTCTGATCTAGTGTGGAAAACTAGAAATCCCACAATCCAACGACACCAGGAAACAGTCAAACAGTAGTCTGCCTCTGTCTGTCTCGGGCTGCTGGTGCCTCATCATTTGAACAATGTCTTGTGAACCATGCATTCTGTAATGCCACCTAAACTGCATTCCAGGGCCACTTGGTCACTGACTTGTCAAATACAGTGAGCTTCAGCTGAACTGACAAGCCAACCCAGTCTAGCTTTAGCCCCATTTCCAGGTCAAAGATGTGGTTTCCAAAAATCTCTCTCTGTCACTGCCCAGGCAGAGCAGAGTCCTGCCAATCCAATTGACCGTACAGACTACAGTGTACTGGACAGTTCTTAGAGTTTGAAGTTAAATGTTGTCTTTGTAGCGGACATCAAATTAATGAATCAAGGATCATAGGATGATTAGATACAGATACAGTGTCTTCAGAAAGTATTTAGACCCCTTGACTTTTTCCTTACAGCCTTATTCTAAAATAGTTCATTTTTTTAAAGTCCTCATCAGTCAACACACAATACCCCATAATGACAAAACAAAAACAGGTTTTTAGACATTTTTGCTAATGTATTAAAAATGAAACACAGAAATTCCTCATTTACGTAAGAATTCAGACCTTTTGCCATGAGACTCGAAATTGAGCACAGGGTGCATCCTGTTTCCATTGATCATTCTTGAGATGTTTCTACAACTTGATTGGAGTCCACCTGTGGTAAATTCAATTGATTGGAAAGGCACACACCTGTCTATATAAGGTCTCACAGTTGACAGTGCATGTCAGAGCAAAAACCAAGCCATGAGGTCAAAGGAATTGTCTATAGATCTCCGAGACAGGATTGTCCATAGATCTCCGAGACAGGATTGTGTTGAGGCACAGATCTGGGGAAGGGTACCAAAAACTGTCTGCAGCATTGAAGGTTCCCGGATAACACAGTGGCCTCCATCATCCTTAAATGGAAGAAGTTTGGAACCACCACTCCACCAATCAGTTCTTTATGGTAGAGTGGCCAGACGGAAGCCACTCATCAGTAAAAGGAACATGACAGCCCACTTGGAGTTTGCCAAAAGGCACCTAAAGGACTCTCAAACAATGAGAAACAAGATTCTCTGGTCTGATGAAACTAAGATTGAACTGTTTGGCCTGAATGCCAAGTGTCACTTCTGGAGGAAAACTGTCACCATCCCTATGGTGAAGCATGGTGGTGGCAGCATCATGATGTGGGKATGTTTTTCAGCATCAGGGACTGGCAGACTAGTCAGGATTGAGGGAAAGATGAACAGAGAGAAGTACAGAGAGATTCTTGATGAAAACCTGCTCCAGAGCGCTCAGGACTTCAGACTGGGGCGAAGGTTCACCTTCCAACAGGACAACGACCCTAAGCACACAGCCAAGACAACRCAGGAGTGGCTTCGGGACAAGCCTCTGRATGTCCTTGAGTGGCCCAGCCAGAGCCCAGACTTGAACCCGATTGAACATTTCTTGAGAGACCTGAAAATGGCTGTGCAGCGACGCTCCCCATCCAACCTGACAGAGCTTGAGAGGATCTGCAGGGATGAATGGGAGAAACTCCCCAAATACAGGTGTGACAAGCTTGTAGCGTCATACAGTAGACCAAGAAGACTCAAGGCTGTAATCGCTGCCAATGGTGCTTCAACAAAGTATTAAGTAAAGGGTCTGAATACTTAAGTAAATGTGATATTTCAGTTTTGCAAAAATGTCTACAAACCTGTTTTTGCTTTGTCATTATGGAGTATTGTGTGTAGATTGATGAGGGGGAAAACAATTTAATTCATTTTAGAATAAGGCTGTAATGTAACAAAATGTGGAAAAACGCCAAGGGGTCTGAATACTTTCCCAATGGACATGGTACTGTACATTATCTTTGACTCCAAGGTCAGTTGTTGTTGTCCTCCTCCTGCTTACCATCGTGTCCTCCTGCCCAATCACAGGTGTCGTATGTGAAAGCCATTGACATCTGGATGGCCGTGTGCCTCCTGTTTGTCTTCTCGGCCCTGCTCGAGTACGCTGCTGTGAACTTCATCGCTCGGCAACACAAGGAACTGCTGCGCTTCAGGAGGAGAAGGAGACACATGAAGGTCAATGAACTGCTTTTTTAAATTATTGTGATCAAATGTTTATTATCCAATCATAGATTAGACTAACACTTTTCACAGGAACCCTTCCCTTCCCATCACCTCAACCCCCTCCTCTCAGACCAGCAAGAGAGCCAGCCTCAGTTAAATATGACACTTTTTGTTTTCTTATATTCTCTACAAGTACACAACAGTTCATATTTAATGCTGAGGGAGTATTGAGAATGATTAAAGTCATTAGGRTTTGTCCCAAATGGCACCCTAGTCCCTTTATAGTGCACAAAWTTTGACCAGAGCCCATAGAGAATAGGCTCAAATGTATTGCACTATATAGCGTGCCATTTGCGACACATCCATGGACACAGACCAAACAAAAGAATGAGCTGTGTATCAGATTCACAACAATAGATTTATTCCCACATGCCCTACAGTGCCTTGCAAAAGTATTCATCCCCCTTGGCGTTTTTCCTATTTTGTTGCATTACAACCTGTAATTTAAATGGATTTCTATTTGGATTTCATGTAATGGACATACACAAAATAGTCCAAATTGGTGAAGTGAAATGGAAAAAAATTACTTGTTTGCTATGAAGTCCCTAAATAAGATCTGGTGCAACCAATTACCTTCAGAAGTCACATAAGTAGTTAAATAACGTCCACCTGTTTGCAATCTAAGTGTCACATGATCTGTCACATGATCTCAGTATAAATAGACCTGTTCTGAAAGGCCCCAGAGTCTGAAACACCACTAAGCAAAGGGCAACACCAACCAAGCAGCACCATGAAGACCAAGGAGCTCTCCAAACAGGTCAGGGTTGGGTTCTAAAAAATATCAGAAACTGTGAACATCCCACAGAGCACCATTAAATCCATTATTAAAACATGGAAAGAATATGGCACCACAACAAACCTGCCAAGAGAGGGCCGCCCACCAAAACTCACAGACCAGGCAAGGAGGACATTAATCAGAGAGGCAACAAAGAGACCAAAGATAACCCTGAAGGAGCTGCAAAGCTCCACAGCGGAGATTGRAGGAGCTGTCCATAGGACCACTTTACGCCGTACATTCCACAGAGCTGGGCTTTACGGAAGAGTGGCCAGAAAATTGCTTAAAGAAAAAAATAAGCAACCACATTTGGTGTTCACCAAAAGGCATGTGGGAGACTCCCCAAACATATGGAAGAGGGTACTCTGGTCAGATGAGACTAAAATTGAGCTTTTTGGCCATTAAGGAAAACGCTATGTCTGGCGCAAACCCAACATCCCTCATTACTCCAAGAATACCATCCCCACAGTGAAGCATGGTGGTGGCAGCATCATGCTGTGGGAAACTGGTCAGAATTTAAGGAATGATGGATGGTGCTAAATACAGGGAAAKTCTTGTGGGAAACCTGTTTCAGTCTTCCAGAGATTTGAGACTGGGACGGAGGTTCAGGACAATGACGCTAAGAATACTGCTAAACCAACACTCGAGTGGTTTAAGGGGAAACATTGAAATGTCTTGGAATGGCCTAGTCAAAGCCCAGACCTCAATCCAATTGAGAATCTGTGGTATGACTTAAAGATTACTGTACACCAGCGGAATGCATCCAACTTGAAGGAGCTGGAGCAGTTTTGTCTTGAAGAATGGGCAAAAATCCCAGTGGCTAGATGTGCCAAGCTTATAGAGACATACCCCAAGAGACTTGCAGCTGTAATTGCTGCAAAGATTGCTCTACAAAGTATTGACTTTTGGGGGGGGGGGTGAATATTTGTGCACACTCAAGTTTTCCGTTTTTTTTTTGTCTTATTTCTTGTTTGTTTCACAATAAAAAATATTTTGCATCTTCGAAGTGGTAGGCATGTTGTGTAAATCAAATGATAGAATTCCCCCGAAAATCCATTTTAATTCCAAGTTGTAAAGCAATAAATTAGGAAAAATGCCAAGGGGGGTGTATCAAATTCACAACAATGGAATTATTCCCACATGCCTTAACGTAGTCTATCGTCTAACTGGCCCAGGAGGACACCAGGTTGTAACGGTAGGGTTTAAAGGCCACTGCAATACAACGTTCCCAATGGGCGGTGCCTGTTATCCTTGTATTAAAGTCAGTTAAACAAGTAGTCAGGAACTTGTTTTATAGCCTGATCCCAGATCTGTTGTTGTATAGCCAACTCCTGTTGTCATTGGCATACCTAGTTTTTAGTGCACAATGACCAAAGTAATTGGCAAGACAGCACAAACAGATCTGGGATCAGGCTATAAAACAAGTAGATTGAAATTGAAAACCCCATTGCTACACTCAGTTTTTTTTGCTTTTAATAAGATGTCAGATCCAAACAAACTCCGTAGCTGTTGTTTGTCTGATAGTGTTTGTGTTATTGATGTCTTGAAGACTGAATATCAAATAGAGCTATAAAAGTATGAGTCATTTAGTACTATCTTTCTACCACAGAGAGTGTTGTTCCCTCATCCTAAAACTCAGATCCAGCTAGGGGACTCTTTCTCTGCATCACTCATCTCATTTCTCTGAGGGGCAGCTAGACGGAGGAATTCAGATGTTAGATTTTTTTTTTTACTGTTTAATCAATCAATTTTATCTGTCCAGATGAATTGATCAAATCCAAGACCATGTAATTTATTTAGAAGTAAACCTGTCAGCCTTGAAGCTAATAGAATAGGTCTGAGGAGGAGGGGGAGGAGGAGAGAGGGGGGAGGGAGGAGGAGGAGGGGGAGTAGGGAGGAGGAAGAGGAGGGGAGGAGGAGGAGGGGAGGAGGAGAAGGAGGAGGGGAGAGGGGGGGGAGGTTGGGAAAGGGGAGGAGGAGGAGGAGGGGGGGGAGGAGGAGAAAGAGGAGAAAGAGGAGGGGGGTTGAGAAAACACAGAAACCCTTCAAGGAGTTAGACATAAACATTCCATAAACTCCTTGTCATTCCGTGCGCCTTGACCGGGCGGACAGGCAGGCAGGAGTCTACAGCCACTGACTACTTCCAAGGGAATATGGATCCAGTCAATCATTCAAAAGAGAGTAAAAAAAACTCAAAATAAATCCTCAATACTATTGCTATAATCCATAATCCCTGAAAGGAGGGTATGTACTAGGTGAGGGTAGATTAGTCTACTGTTCCCTGGAGCACTAGTCTCTCTCAGGTAAATCGAGAAGCTGGCCACATCCCTAATGGCAACCATAGGGCTCTGGTCAAAAATAGTGCACTATACAGGGAATAGGGTGCCATAGGGCTCTGGTCAAAAGTAGTGCACTATACAGGGAATAGGGTGCCATAGGGCTCTGGTCAAAAGTAGTGCACTATACAGGGAATAGGTTGCCATAGGGCTCTGGTCAATAGTAGTGTGCTATTTATTAATATWTTTTTATTTCACCTTTATTGAACCAGGTAGGCCAGTTGAGAACAAGTTCTCATTTACAACTGCGACCTGGCCAAGATAAAGCAAAGCAGTGCGACAAAAACAACAACACAGAGTTACACATGGGATAAAYAMRYGTACAGTCAATTACACAATAGAAAAATCTATATACAGTGTGTGCAAATGAAGTAAGATTAGGGAGGTAAGGCAATAAATAGGCCATAGTGGTGAAATAATTACAATTTAGCAATTAAACACTGGAGTGATAGATGTGCAGATGATGATGTGCAAGTAGAGATACTGCTGAGTACCATACAGTGTTTAGTGCTCCCATCTCTACAAGAGATGATAGCTGGTAGTCCTGGAGTTTGTCATGAATGACTCAGATCTTCATCCAGTCTTTTACATGGTATGAGTTCTGGAGATTTCCGGTCTGGTGATGTCATCGTGTAGTCTAGTATGTGAAATGCAAGTCAAGCATTATTCTGCTGCGTTTTATAGAAAATGCTGACAAATACTTGTTTGAGTGGTGTTAGGCCTATATAGTATTGCAGTYAACAATAGTATCATAAAATAGGACAAATATAAGCACCCGCCAAATTACTATTTAGTATTATTATATAGTGTACTATTGCAGTTAACTATATTATCATATTATGTTATTATATTAACATTTTTTWATGTAATTATTAACCAAATATCCTGTGAAAATGATTATAAATCCTTGTTTGAGCGGTGTTAGGCCTATAGTATTGAAATGAATAATATTATCCAGTGTTGATGATTATAAGCCCATTATGAAAGGATATATCCTGCATTTACTTAAAATCCTGAATGATATTGAGAGTTTTGGGAGTTTTATCAGATGACAGGCTAGCTGCTATGTGAAATAGCTAGATTGATGTTGTATGACTTTACCATCCTGATCTACAGAAAGACATGTTGTATGACTTTACCATTACCAGTTCAGTGTGTGTGTTCAGCCTTCTTAAAAGCACATTCAGCCCAGGCACCTTCTAAAGGCTATCATTCAGCCAGGTCAGCCTTCTAAAGGCATCATTCAGCCAGGTCAGCCTTCTAAAGGCTATCATTCAGCCAGGTCAGCCTTCTAAAGGCTATTCATTCAAGCCAGGTCAGCCTTCTTAAAGGCTATCATTCCAGGTACCTTCTAAAGGCTATCATCAGCCAGGTCATCTTCTAAAGGCTATCATTCAGCCAGGTCAGCCTTCTAAAGGACTATCATTCAGCCAGGTCAGCCTTCTAAGGCTATCATTCAGCCAGGTCAGGCCTTCTAAAGGCTATCATTCAGCCAGGTCAGCCTTCTAAAGGCTATCATTCAGCCAGGTCATCCTTCTAAAGGCTATCATTCAGCCAGGTCAGCCTTCTAGGCTATCATTCAGCCAGGTCAGCCTTCTAAAGGCTATCATTCAGCCAGGTCAGCCTTCTAAAGGCTATCATTCAGCCAGGTCAACCTTCTAAAGCTATAATTCACCAGGTCAGCCTTCTAAAAAGCTATCATTCAGCCAGGTCAGCCTTCTAAAGGCTATCATTCAGCCAGGTCAGCCTTCTAAAGACTATCATTCAGCCAGGTCAGCCTTCTAAAGGCTATCATTCAGCCAGGTCAGCCTTCTAAAGGCTATCATTCAGCCAGGTCAGCTTCTAACTATCATCAGCTGTCATCTCTAGCTCATTCAGGTCAGCCTTCAAAGGCTATCATTCAGCCAGTGAGCCTTCTAAACACTATCATTCAGCCAGTCAGCCTTCAAAGGCTATCATTTAGCCAGGTCATCCTTCTAAAAGGCTATCATTCAGCCAGGTCATCCTTCTAAAGGCTATCATTTAGCCAGTCATCCTTCTAAAGGCTACATTCAGCCAGTCAGCCTTCTTAAAGCATCATCAGCCAGGTCAATCCTCTAAAGCTATCATTCAGCCAGGTCAGCCTTCTAAAAGGCTATCATTCAGACATGTTCAGCCTTCTAAAGGCTATCATTCAGCCAGGTCATCCCAGAGACTGCTCCTCTGCTCTCTCTGCAGTGAGGAACCTGTCACTTCTACCCTCGACACAATTAAACAACCTCTCTGGTTCTCTCTGGTTCTGGCTGAGCATCGGGATACATAGCACACACACACTCAGCTCCAGGACCAATCTTCAACAGCTGCAGTGGGAATCTTGTTGTTTCTCCGTTGGTGTTTAATTGGTCGATGATTGTCACTGATAACCTAGAGAGTGCCCATCAGCTACTACCTGACCTGGTTGAAAACTGATGGTCGCTGATTAGAAAGACAATGAGGGTGAAATCTACAAACGAACGCTGCAGCCTTTCCTCTGTCTGTCTGTCTGTCTGTCTGTCTGTCTGTCTGTCTGTCTGTCTGTCTGTCTGTCTGTCTGTCTGTCTGTCTGTCTGTCTGTCTGTCCGTCCGTCCGTCCGTCCGTCCGTCCGTCCGTCCGTCCGTCCGTCCGTCCGTCCGTCCGTCCGTGCGTGCGTGCGTGCGTGCGTGCGTGCGTGCGCGTGCGTGTACGTGTACGAATGTTTATGTGTGTGTGCGTACCTCTATGTGAAGGTGACAGATTGAGGTCTCCCCCTCCTGGCCAGATGGTGTAACTGTAGACGGCAGATCAATAGCAACAGGCAGACTATTCATCTGTTGCCTTGAAGTATAGACTGACTGTCCAGCAGCAACCCACTCCCTCGACACACACACACACACGCACACACGCACACACACACACAAAGAAAGAGAGAAAGGTCTTAGGAGTAAACTAAATAATGAAATCACTTGCCCAACTGCAGCCAACCAATATTATCCACCAGCATTGAATAAAATAACAGCAAACTGCATGTAATTTGACAAGCTYCTCTCGAGACTGTAAGAAAGGCCTTACCGAATAAACATGAATAAATATTGACTTGATTAAAACTTGACCCAACTGCAGAATACARGATATCAATGGTGTCTCCTTTAAGGATTGTATAAAGATTATCAATGAAATTATAGCAGTTACAGAATTCATAATAATACATGATTTAATTAGCCATAGAGACATGTCTGTAGCCTATACCCAACCACAATAACAACAGCCATATAGCATTAAAGATGCACTCCAGGATCTTAAGCTTAATAGATTCGTAACATTTATACACTGAACAAAAAATATCAACGCAACAATTTCAAAGATTTTACTGAGTTACAGTTTATATATAAGGAAATCAGTCAATTGAAATAAATTCATTAGGCCCTAATCTATGGATTCCACATGACTGGGCAGGGGCGCAGCCCTGGGGGGGCTTGGGAGGACATAGGCCAACCCACTTGGGAGCCAGGCCCACCCACTTGGGAGCCAGGCCCACCCACTTGGGAGCCAGGCCCAGCCAATCAGAATTCGTTTTTCCCCACAAAATGGCTTTATTACAGACAGAAGTACTCCTCAGTTTTATCAGCTGTCCGAAGAAGCCGGGTGTGGTGGTCCTGGGCTGGCGTGGTTACAYGTGGTCTGYGGGTTTTAGTCCAGTTGGACATAATGCCAAATTCTCGAAAACAATGTTGGAGGCGGCTTATGGTAGAGAATTGAACACTCTGGTGGACATTCTTGCAGTCAGCATGTTAATCCCTCAAAACTTGAGACATCTGTGACATTGTGTTGTGTGACAAAAYTGCTCATTTTAGAGTGGCCTTTTATTGCCCCCTGCAGAAGGTGCACCTATGTAATGATCATGCTGTTTAATCAGCTTCTTGATATGCCACACCTGTCAGGTGAATGGATACTCTTGGTGAAGGAGAAATGCTCACTAACAGGAAAGTAAACAAATTTGTGCACAACATTTGAGAGAAATAAGCTTTTTGTGTGTATGGAACATTTCTGGGATCTTTTATTTCCACTCATGAAACATGGGACCAACACTTTACATGTTGCGTTTATATTTTTGTTCAGTGGTACAAATTGTATTTGTAAGATATCTAATTGTTAGTGCACAAAATGTCTTCCATTCTGTTACATACTGTAATTCAATTTTTTTCCATGGTTTAATAAGGAAGACATTTGTCTGTGGCTCATTTGTGATGCTAGTCAGCCAATGCCTCCACGCCAGGCAGTCACTAAAAGCAACCCAAAAAACTMAACTCTAGTCTAAAATATTAGCGTCCAGAAACGTCTCAGCTAAGTGGATAGCTCTTTTCTTTCAGCTGTCCTTTTCCCCTTTAGTCCAAACTGAGATATATTAATAACTAGGTGACATGATGTGACCCCTAGACTGCAGATACAGTGTTCCACTGGCTAAMGATGACAGGGCCTTATTAGGACCAGACTTCCTGATTGATCCAGGATAATCAGCTCATTAGGCCTGATAAGAGACTGGATTAGCTAGGTAAATAAGTGGCAAGCGACAGGAAGCTACTCTCTGCCAGTGTCTGCAGGACATGAAGGAGCTAAATTATGTGAACTCATTGTTTCTTTGCGAAGTAAAAGATAATACATCCAAAAAATAATACATAGAACAAAGAYAAGTTATTGAACTTCTGTACAATATTTTCACAATACAAAATATATTACGTAGTATAAAGATGTTATAATTGAGTTGTGTTTCAACTGTGAAGAATATTTGTAAACAGTTTTACATTAACAATGTCTAAAATCCAGAATTTCTGCCATTCTGAAGCAAAAACCCATAGAGCACTAGTGAGAGAGATGATAAGGGACTATTTAATTGTGTTTCAACTGTGACTTATATTTCTTAACAGTTTTACATGAACATGGCCTAAAGTCATGTATTCAGGCAGTTTCGACAACGCAGAAATGATC
This sequence comes from Salvelinus sp. IW2-2015, assembly GCF_002910315.2. NCBI lineage: Eukaryota > Metazoa > Chordata > Actinopteri > Salmoniformes > Salmonidae > Salvelinus > Salvelinus sp. IW2-2015. The sequence goes on from NC_036846.1 coordinate 24,492,269, forward strand.
GATAATAGGAGACACTGTGGCTTTTTAAACAGTTTTCAATAAACATAGTCTAAAATCATGTTTGATGTCATTTTTAAGTAACAACTAGTGCAGTACTGGTAGTAGAGATGATGGGRACACTATGCGACACTATTTGGTATGTTGCAACTGTGAAATATAGTTTTAAACAGTTWTATATTAACAATGTCTAAAATCCAGAATTTCTGCCRTTCTAAAGCAAGAMCCGGTGAGAGAGACAATTTAGTTGTTTCAACTGTGAAGCAAAATRTAATGTTCAAAGAAGTCAGTCCTAGACTAGACGAGCAAGGTATTTGTTTTATTTGACTTTGTGTCCGAGAAACCAGCCCTTAACAGTAGTACTACTTCAACATTCTCCTCAGATTACCTGATCCTTTAATAATGAATATACCAATCCTCAATATAAAAGCATGATAGCACGATATTAAAAAAGGAATGAGAATCCGATTGGAATGACTGGGAAAGGGTCGTGTATTGGCATTGGGGCTAAATTGCTTTGGGAAATCATAAAATGAACGGCAAGACACCAACTCCTTCGAGGAGAAGTTGATGATAGTAGTCGTGACACTTCCCAAAATGACTTTGTGCAAATCAGCATTTTCCCTTTTCCAAGGCTGCATGACACCGTGACCCACGCAAAGGCAAATGTTTAGAGAAAACATAAGATGGAACCTCCAACTAGTTGGTTTTACGGTTCTCTTTAATCTCAGCCATTAATCACATCACCACACACTAAGAGATATACAGGCATCTATCATGAGGAAATAATGAGATGGATCGGGGAGTCAAGGCGTCCTTCTCTCTGTGTCTCACTAGACACCAAACAACCAACCAACCGGTCACCTCTCTTTCAATTCAATCTCAATTCAAAGGGCTTTATTGGCATGGGAAACATATGTTTACATTGCCATAGCAAGTCAAATAGATAATGAACAAAAGTGGAATAAACAATGAAAATTTGACAGTAAACATTACACTCACAGAAGTTGGAAATAGAAGAGAGACATTTCAAATGTCATATGATGTATATATACAGTGTTGTAACGATGTGCAAATAGTACAAAAGGGAAAATAAATAAACATAAATATTGGTTGTATTTACAATGGTGTTTGTTCTTCACTGGTTGCCCTTTTCTTGTGGCAACAGGTCACAAATCTTGCTGCTGTGATGACTCACTGTGSTATTTCACCCAATAGATATGGGAGTTTATCAAAATTGGATTTGTTTGGGGATTCTCTCTCTGACTTGCAAATGCAAAAGGAGGAGAATGAGTGAGGGAGGGAGGGAGGAGGAGAGAGGAGGAGAGAGCCTGATACTGCTTTTGTTCCAAGCCATACATTGTTTCCCTCACCACCACAAACCCAAAGGGCACCATTCCTCTCTCTCACTATTTATCTCCCCTTCGTACAATAAGAGTCTCTGCCCAGCTTACTGCTTTAATGGTGGAATGTTGAATTAGGGGGCCGGGTAATGAATCAGACAGCCGGGGCTGGGGCGGGCGGTGTGAAAATGTATGCGTTTCAAATGGCATCCTATTCCCTACATMGTACACTACTTTTGACCATAGGTCTAAGTCGAAAGTAGTGCACTATGTAGGGAATAGGATGCCATTTTGGGACGCCATCCTCCGCCATCCCTCTTTACTGCTCCACGTCACGTCCCCCAGCCAACACATTAATCATACGGCAGGAGGAGTGAATACTTACAAATGGTGGGCCAGCGCCACTGAAGGACAAGGGAAGGTTGACGCACAACACAGCCGATTAGGATATTCAGTCCACTGTTACAGGAAAAAGTGGAGCAACGTAGCCTAGCATTAGATTGTCTCAGTCACTGTTACGGAAAACAGTGGAGCAACGTAGCTAGCATTAGATGTCTCAGTCACTGTTAACGAAAAGAGTGAGCAACGTAGCCAGCATTAGATGTTCTAGTCACTGTTACAGGAAAACATAGTGGAGCAAGTAGCTAGCATTAGATGTCTCAGTCACTGTTACAGGAAAACAGTGGAGCAACGTAGCCAGCATTAGATGTCTCAGTCACTGTTACAGGAAATAGTGGCAGTAGCAGCATTAGATGTCTCAGTCACTGTTACAGGAAAAAGTGGACGCAACGTAGCTAGCATTAGATTGTCTCAGTCACTGTTAGTGGAGTGGAGGAGACGATCCAAAATGGGGGAAAGGAGAAGACCCGCCTCCCTTGGTGTGTGTGTGTGTGTTGTGTGTGTGTGTGTGTGTGTGTGTGTGTGTGTGTGTGTGGTGTGTGTGTGTGTGTGTGTGTGTGTTGTGTGTGTGTTGTGTGTGTGTTCATCCATTCAGTCCAACACACATGAACAGTTATA
>NC_036846.1:24494650-24500162 GCF_002910315.2 Salvelinus sp. IW2-2015
CAACGTAGCCAGCATAGAATATCTCCAGTCACTGTTACACAGGGAAACAGTGGAGCAACGTAGCCAGCATTTAAGTATCTCAGTCACCTGTTAAGGACCAATAGTGGAGCAACGTAGCCACGCTGTAATTATCGTCACCGTCACTTTTACGGAAACAGTGGAGCAAGCGTGCCAGCAATTAATGTTCTCAGTCACTGTTCACAGGAAAAAACAGTGGAGCAACGTAGCACAGCAATTAGATATCTCAGTCACTGTACAGGAAAACAGTGGAGCCAATCGTAGCTAGCATTAGATGTCTCGGTCACTGTTACAGGACAATTAGTGAGCAACGTAGCTAGCATTAGATGTCTCAGCCATGTTACAGGAAAACAGTGGAGCAACGTAGCCTAGCTTAGAATGTCTCAGTCACTGTTACGGAAAACAGTGGAGCAACGTAGCCAGCATTAGATGTCTCAGTCACTGTTACAGGAAAACAGTGAGCAACGTAGCTGCATTAGATGTCTCAGTCACTGTTACAGGAAAACAGTGGAGCACGTAGCCAGCATTAGATGTCTCAGTCACTGTTACAGGAAAACAGTGGAGCAACGTAGCCAGCATTAGATATCTCAGTCACTGTTACAGGAAAACAGTGGAGCAACGTAGCCAGCATTAGATTGTCTCAGTCACTGTTACAGGAAAACAGTGGAGCAACGTAGCTAGCATTAGATGTCTCAGTCACTGTTACAGGAAAACAGTGGAGCAACGTAGCCAGCATTAGATATCTCAGTCACTGTTACAGGAAAACAGTGGAGCAACGTAGCCAGCATTAGATATCTCAGTCACTGTTACAGGAAAACAGTGGAGCAACGTAGCCAGCATTAGATGTCTCAGTCACTGTTACAGGAAAACAGTGGAGCAATGTAGCCAGCATTAGATGTCTCAGTCACTGTTACAGGAAAACAGTGGAGCAATGTAGCTAGCATTAGATGTCTCAGTCACTGTTAGTGGAGTGGAGGAGACGATCCAAAATGGGGGAGAAAGGAGAAGACCCGCCTCCCTTGTGGTGTGTGTGTGTGTTGTGTGTGTGTGTGTGTGTGTGTGTGTGTGTGGTGTGTGTGGTGTGTGTGTGGTGTGTGTGTGTGTGTGTTGTGTGTTTATTCCATTCAGTCCAACACACATGAACAGTTATAAATGGGGAGGGATAAAGACAAGGACAGAAGGAGGACATGGAGTCTACAAATGGAACCTAGAAAACTAAGGCTTGTATTTTAGACAAGGACAGAAGGACATTTACATTTTTCACACCAAGCAAAGACAGATAAGGGACCCTGATTGTTTGTGTGTGATGAGGTATTGTGGAGGCAGGGATTGTGTTAGCCAGCTACCTGTAATGAAATTGCAGTCAATAGGAAAATGCAATTTACGTACGTATGATATCGAGATAACGTGTCCTTTATAACATGTGCAAACCTTGCCTCATAACCTTGAGTGATGTCATAGCTAAAATGTGAATCGTCGACCCATGCAATCCATATTTATCACAATGCATATCAATGGTTAGTGAGATAGTATCTGGATCATGAGGGACTTTGATATTTAAGGCTCAACCACATGTGCCTCATTATGTTAATTAATATGTCTCTGCAATACTTAAAGGCCCACTGTGATTTTGACAGCCATTATATGTGTTTTCAATTCACGAAATCTGTTAAGAGCCTTTTCCTTAACGGCCCACTATAATTTAAGCCAGTTAAGAGCCTTTTCCTTGAAGACCCACTATTAATGCAAATATACAAAAGGGAAAATAAATAAACAATAAATAATTGTTGATATTTACAATGTGTTTGTTCATTCAACTAGATTGCCCTTTTCTTGTGGCACAGATCAAAAATCTTGCTGCTGTGATGACTCACTGTACATTTCACCCAAGAGATATGGAGTTTATCAAAATTGGATTGGTTTTGGGATTCTCTCTACTGACTCTGCAAATGCAAAAGGAGAGAATGATGAGGGAGGAGAGGAGGAGGAGATAGCTAGGAGAGAGCCTTATACTCTTTTGTTCCAAAGCCATACATTCCGTTTCCCTCTCACCAACCCACAAACCAAAGTTGTCACCATTCCTACTCTCTCACTATTATCTTCCCCTTCGTACAATAAGAGCTCTGCCAGCTACTGCTTTAATGGTGGAATGTTGAATTAGGGGGCCGGTAATGAATCAGAACAGCCGGGCTGGGGCGGGCGGGTGAAAATGTATGCGTTTCAAATTGGCATTCCTATTCACCCTACATCGTTACACTACTTTGACCATAGGTCTAAGCGAGTAGTGCCTTATGTATAGGAATAGGATGCCATTGGACGCCATCCTCCGCCATCCCCATTTACTGACTCCACGTACACGTCCCCAGCCAACACATTATCATACGCAGGAGGAGTGAATTACTTACAAATGGTGGCTCAGCGCCACTGAAGGACTAAGGAAGGTGACGACAAACACAGCCAGCATCTAGATATCTCAGTCACTTTACAGAAAACAGTGGAGCAACGTACGCAGCATTAGATATCTCCATACACTGTTACAGGAATAACAGTTGAGCAACGTAAGCCAGCATATACGACTATCTCATCACTTACAGGACAAAGTGGAGCAACGTAGCCAGCATAAGATATTCTCAGTCACTTACAGGAAAACAGTGGTAGCAACGTACAGCATTAGATATCTCAAGTCACCTGTTACGGAAAACAGGGAGCAACGTAGCCAGCATTAGATATCTCAGGTCACTTTACAGGACAATAGTGTTATTTTTTATTTTAATTTTATTTATATTATTTTTTTTTTATTATTGGGTTATTTTCCTTATTCATATTTTATTTATTTTTTTATTTTTGTTTTTTTTTTTATATCATTCTTTTGTTTTTTCTTTTTTTTTTTTTATTTTTATTTATTATTTTTTTTGTTTTTTTATTATTTTTTTTTTTTTTTTTTTTTATATTTTTTTTGTTTTTTTTTTTTATTTTTTTTTTTTATTTTTTATTTTATTTTAAGTATTCTTACCTGTTCACTTAGTTTTTGATGAGCACGTAGCCCAGGCATGTAATTCTCAGTCCACTTTACAGAAAACATGGAGCAACGTAGCCAGCATTAGATGTCTCAGTCACTGTTACAGGAAAACAGTGGAGCAACGTAGCCAGCATTAGAAGTCTCAGTCACTGTACAGGAAAACAGTGGAGCAACGTAGCTAGCATTAGATGTCTCAGTCCACGTTACAGGACAATAGTGGAGCAACGTAGCTAGCATTAGATGTCTCAGTCACTGTACAGGAAAAACAGTGGAAGCACGTAGCTAGCATTAGATGTCTCAGTCACTGTTCAAGGAAAACAGTGGAGCAACGTAGCCAGCATTAGATGTCTCAGTCACTGTTACAGGAAAACAGTGAGCAACGTAGCTCAGCATTAGATGTCTCAGTCACTGTTACAGGAAAACAGTGGAGCAACGTAGCCAGCATTAGATGTCTCAGTCACTGTTACAGGAAAACAGTGGAGAGCAACGTAGCCAGCATTAGATATCTCAGTCACTGTTACAGAAAACAGTGGAGCAACGATAGCCAGCATTAGATGTCTCAGTCACTGTTACAGAGAAAACAGTGGAGCAACGTAGCTAGCATTAGATGTCCAAGTCACTGTTACAGGAAAACAGTGGAGCAACGTAGCCAGCATTAGATATCCAGTCACTGTTACGGAAAACAGTGGAGAACGTAGCCAGCATTAGATATCTCAGTCACTGTTACAGGAAACAGTGGAGCAACGTAGCCAGCATTAGAATTCTCAGTCACGGTTACAGGAAAAACAGTGGAGCAATTACCAGCATTAGATGTCTCAGTCACTGTTACAGGAAACAGTGGAGCAATGTAGCTAGCATATAGATGTCTCAGTCACTGTATGAGGAGGAGACGATCCAAAATGGGGAGAAAGGAGAAGACCCGCCTCCCCTTGTGTTGTGTGTGTGTGTGTGTGTGTGTGTGTGTGTGTGTGTGTGGTGCTGTGTGTGTGTTGTGTGATGTGTGTGGGTGTGTGTGTTCATCCATTCAGTCCAACACACATGAACAGTTATAAATGGGAGATAAAGACAAGGACAGAAGGGACATGAGCTCTACAAAGGAACCTAGAAAACTAAGGCTTTATTTTAGACAAGGACAGAAGGACATTTAACATTTTTCACACCAAGCAAAGACAGATAAGGGACCCTGATTTGTTTGTTGTGATGAGGTATTGTGGAGGCAGGGATTGTGTTAGCAGCTACCTGTAATGAAATTGCAGTCAATAGGAAAATGCAATTTACGTACGTATGATATCGAGATAACGTGTCCTTTATAACATGTGCAAACCTTGCCTTCATAACCTTGAGTGATGTCATAGCTAAAATGTGAATCGTCGACCATGCAATCCATATTTATCACAATGCATATCAATGTTAGTGAGATAGTATCTGGATCATGAGGACTTTGATTTAAGGCTCAACCACATGTGCCTCATTATGTTAATAATATGTCTCTGCAATACTTAAAGGCCCACTTGATTTTGACAGCCATTATATGTGTTTCAATTCACGAAATCTAGTTAAGAGCCCTTTCCTTAACGGCCCACTATAATTTAAGCCAGTTAAGAGCCTTTCCTTGAAGACCCACTAATGATTTTAAGACTGTTAAGAGCCTTTTCCTTGAAGACCCACTATGATTAAGCCAGTTAAGAGCCTTTTCCTTGAAGACCCACTATGATTTAAACCAGTAAGAGCCTTTCCTTTGAAGACCCACTATAATTTAAGCCAGTAAGAGCCTTTTCCTTGAAGACCCACTATTATTTAAACCAGTTAAGAGCCTTTTCCTTGAAGACCCACTATAATTTAAGCCAGTTAAGAGCCTTTTCCTTGAAGACCCACTATGATTTAAGCCAGTAAGAGCCTTTTCTTTGACGACCCACTATTGATATTAAACCAGTTAAGAGCCTTTTCTGGAAAAAGACCCACTATAATTAAGCTGTAAGAGCCTTTCCTTGAAGACCCACTATGATTTAAGCCAAGTTAAGAGCCTTTTCTTTGAAGACCCACATAAATTTAAGCCAGTTAAGAGCCTTTTCCTTGAAGACCCACTATAAATTTAAGCCAGTTAAGAGCCTTTTCCTGAAGACCCACTATGATTAAGCCAGTTAAGAGCCTTTTCCTTGAAGACCCACTATAAATTATAAGCCAGTTAAGAGCCTTTTCCTGAAGACCCACATAATTAAGTCTGTTAAGACCTTTCCTTAACGGCCAACTTAATTTAAGCCAGTTAAGAGCCTTTCTTTGAAGACCCACTATAATTTAAGCCAGTTAAAGATCCTTCCTTGAAGACCCACTCTGATTTAAGCCAGTAAGAGCCTTTTCCTTGAAGACCCACTATGATTTAAGTCTGTTAAGAGTCTTTTCCTTAACGCCCACTATAATTTAAGTCTGTTAAGAGCCTTTCCTTGAAGACCCACTATGATTAAACCAGTTAAGAGC
>NC_036846.1:24502804-24534617 GCF_002910315.2 Salvelinus sp. IW2-2015
AGAGCCTTTTCCTTGAAGACCCACTATAATTTAAGCCAGTTAAGAGCCTTTTCCTTGAAGACCCACTATGATTTAAGCCAGTTAAGAGCCTTTTCTTTGAAGACCCACTATGATTTAAACCAGTTAAGAGCCTTTTCCTTGAAGACCCACTATGATTTAAGCCAGTTAAGAGCCTTTTCTTTGAAGACCCACTATGATTTTCAACATGTGTTTTTATGACTTAAGGTGTGGGCCTTTAAGAGATATACAGAGAGAGAGCAGGCCTGGATATCAAATGTGTAATGGGTTTTTTGATTCCTAACAGAATGAATATTCGGCTGTGTTACAGGAGGATGAGGGCGGTGAGGGCCGGTTCAGCTTCACCGCCTATGGCATGGGSCCTGCCTGCCTGCAGGCCAAAGACGGCATGGCCATCAAAGGGAACAACAACAACGCCCCGACCGCCACTGCCGGCCCTCAGGAGAAAACGGTGGAAGAGATGCGCAAGCTCTTCATCGGCCGCGCGAAGAGGATCGACACGGTCTCTCGCGTGGCTTTCCCGCTAGTCTTCCTCATTTTTAATATTTTCTACTGGCTCGTATACAAGATCATCCGAAGCACGGATGTACACCAGATGACGTAAGCAAGGGAAGAGAGAGAGTTCAATACCACGCCATCYTTCTCCCAAAACCAATACTCCTCGCTCTTCACTTGCTCACTTGCTTTTGGTGGCTATCGCCTTGGCAAAGGTAACTTATCAATATTTGTTATTTTMTTTTATTTTCCCCCCTCTTTTCAACCTGAATAATCCGGACCAGTGCAATAGCAATGCAGTAAAATGCATGATATATGAATGTGGCAATATATTTACAAAACGATAAAGAAGTAAATGTTAAGACTTTTACCGATACATCCGAGAACTTGGGAATTTATGATAACTGAGAATTTAAAAAGAAAGTTCTTCTAAGAAGTGTTGGTTTTATTTTCGCAACTCAAAGAAGACAGACACTGCATTATAAAGAAGAAGAAGAAGAMAGTTGGGGAAACATACAGCATTGTAATATACTATATATCTATCATATATTTAAAAACTGTTATTTCTTCCAAAAGGCAGATGTCTGGATGGAACACGAGGGATGGATTTTAAAAGGATACTAAGACGATTTAGTGTTTCCGTTAATAAAGTGATGCAAGGATCGTGTGTCCTATATATCTCAATTAGCTTCAATGTGTTTTGCAAGCACTTATCAACGCTCCCTGAGCCCTCAACAAAAAACGGAGATTTCATGTGGTTGATGCTGCTATCAACTATATGAAGGAAACTTGATGAGTGTGGGGGGAGTGAAAATAGTATTCTATTGTTTCTAACCGCTGTGGTCAACGTGTTCCTCTATCTGTCCTTAACTTTATTTCTCAATTGCATATCGTTTTTAATTTACGTGTCAAGTATATATCATGTTGCTGTAATCAGCTCAAGCTCTTCTTGGGAGCTCAAGCTCTTCTTGGGAACTCTAAATTCTAAAGGGACATTTGCCATCATTCACATATCCTCATTATTGCATTCATTCATTCATTTATCCATGTGCTTTTTATAAGGATTTGGTTCTTAAATCAAAATATGATTCATTAAAAGTGAATCTACACTGGAAAATCTTCTTAAAAAAAAATAAAAATCCAGATTCTTCCTGATCATTTCATTGAAGCTCTACTGTTAACATTTGTTTAGTTCCTTTCATAGCGTATTACCCAGTTACGGTAAGATACCCAGCAGGCGACGGAGAAAAATKTAGTGAGTTAAGATTAATACAAGAAAACACCTACTGTACCTTAACAAYTATTACCATTAATATATTTACACACATTAATAATGTAGCTAAAAAACATATGCATTATTATCATCCTTTACTAAATATGCCTAAAAGATATTCACTCAAAATCATGGAAAATAGTTTGATACATTAACAACAATGATTAACACAATGTTTTCATTGGTGTATAATGCAGTACATGTTATAGTATCACAATACTACAGTATACTGTGAAATTGATTGATTAATACATTTATTCAACTAGTCAGTGGCTTGATTTAAGATACTGAAATCCATTACTTCTCACCAGGCTTTTCTATGCAATAATTAATATATGCAATTATTTTTTAATTAGCTTTACCATTTACAAAACATTATCATGAATCTGTTTGAACTTGTGTGCCATCAAGTCTTTTAATTTAAGACATCACAGATCACAGTGTTCATATTTCCAATGGTGGACATACATACAAACATACACGAGGCCTTCATATCTACACCCCCAAGCATAATGTAAACTATTCACCCTCCTAGGCCCATCATTCTAAACACATTCATATTCAACAACAAGCAGGCCAAGCTACAGTGGCTTTTCATATTGCATATTTAAGACTTTCTGCTCTCTGTAGCCCCACCTCTGGTACATTGTTTACCTAGCCWAAAGTGCTGTCACCAAGCCCCAKAAATAAAGACTACACTACTGCTACCACAGGAAGTATGGCCTGCGACAGGAAGTATGGCCTGCGACAGGAAGTATGGCCTGCGACACATCGTCATGGATGGGAGACTCGGACACAGTTGAAATAAACACTTGTCGAGTGAGTTTTTGCATTTAACTTTAATGCCAAATGTTATTTTCCTCTACTTGGGTTTTTATTCCAAACCAAATAAGTATTTTGTTAACCTATGATCATTGCCTTCCTGGTTCGGTTTTGACTATGATGTCATAAGGGGAYAGATGCCAGAACACCTTGGCAACAGATATTATGGACTGGTTCAGGATATTGTTTAGGTTTAGTTGTCGTAACTTAAATTGATTCAGTTCTTTCCATTGACTTCCCCGTGTGTGGATAACGTGCTTCCATTTCTTTTTTGTGGTAATATAATACTATTCAATTAACAATATTATATATTTTGATATGAAACTTTTTCTGCTTCTTCATCCCTGTTTTTTTTTTTTCTTCTTCTTGAAAAGTGTAATCCGTTACTTTAACAGGTCATAGATTTTCGAATGTGTTAATGATAGTTTGAGGTAGTTTGATGTTTGAGGCTTGATGGACTTGCACAAGAGATTATAACAATATTTTACATTTCGGTCAACTATTTCTTCAATTCATATTATCTTCCAGTAATTCATATTACCTTCCAGTTGAGGCAGTATTTGTCAAAACATATGTGTKTTTTCTAACAGACACAGTCCATGGGTAAATTGATTTGAAGGTCTATGTTTTTGTAGTAGTGTTGTTTTATCCCAGCAAATTAACTTTTCTACATGGGGCATACTTATGTTAATTTATAATGTTATGCTTTACCCAACACTATGCATTTATAAAAGTTAATTGTTGGAATGGGGTTAAAACATATTGGCCATTTAAAATATCAGCACAGTAATCAATGTTTTGAAAGTGCTGAATGATTTGTTGATAGATACAATATTTATTTGTTGGCTGTAATATTTCAGTACAGAATTTGACCATGAATCTTTCCTCAGTTTTGACTWCCTCAACCAAAAATATCCATTAAATAAAATGCTATCCAGTGTTGAATATGCAACAAACTAGGAACTAGTCATATCATATACCTCCACTCAACCACCATGATATTCACTCATCCATTCAATAGTGATGGATTGAACTCTATGCCCTGACCATGTGAAGGATCACTGCACTTGGGAAAATGCTATATGAATTTATTGTAACCAATTGCTTATTAAGGTGCATTATTACTAGYGACCTGTCCAGGGCGTGTACTTGTACATCAAGCTGCCTCATGCTACAGAAACAGGAGATAGGCTCCAGGGTTGGGGTCAATTCCAATTTAAATTGAATTTTAATTCAATTCAGAATCGACCTGGAATTTGAATTGAATACATGGGAAATGAATAGGCAGAAATAATTGAATTGGAATTGAATTTCTGGAATTGACACTGACCCTGATAGGCTCCTGCCCTACGGGACAAGGGGCAGGGGCTCGGACAAGGCTTACTTTGTTTATTATGTTATTCAAGATGGAAATGACACTTACTGCTCTGACTAGACAACTTCAACAAGGTCTAACGTATTCTAGAACACTGACACATTCTAGAACAAGAATTGTATGTTTAACTTAATTGCTCAGCAGATCAATGTTCAAAGTATGGAAGTGGTAGGAATGTTTACTGGTGGGGAAAACTCCATTGAACAGATAGGACTTCCTACCCTTCATATCAACCTGACCTATCATAATGTCAAATATTATTGACAATGAAGGACGTTCATATAATATTTGGCATATAGGACAGTGCAATATGAACATTTTTAAAGTATGAAATTCAACTAGCATGTTATGATTTGTTAGTAATTGCTGATAACAACAGCTGTTTGATTCTGTTTATTGTATTTTTAATATATCAGATGCCCTGGTTGTGGTGACGCACTCACCACCCAGTGATAGAGATGGACAGAAATAACCAGTCATGAACTGAACTGTACACAAAAATGGAAACGTTTCTATTTATGTATTTTTATTCATTTTTAGCACAAGTTGGAATGGCCTTAATTTAGTTTTACTTGCTTAAATATTGTGTATTGGCACAAAGTGCACATCTTAATTTGCTAATTACAGTTATGATAATAATCCAAGAGTGCACTTCAGAAGAAGGAAAAAAGTTCAGCAAATCCTTTTTTTTTTTATTCAAATGTGAAAACACTGAATATTTTGCATGCATATAATTACAATGGCAGATATTTTKGGCTTGTACAAAAATGTTAGCAATTTGAAGAAAAAAAGGAATGTACAATTTCTGCTGTAAATGTATATAACTAAATATTTATTGAAATATGTCATTATAAGTAATTCTAATTACAATTAAAGGTTTTCTGAACAAAAATCTCTTTACCTTTTTTTGAAAGAATTGTCAAGAGTTGGACTATTGYTTTCTGTTACAAAGCTCAAGGATCTGTGTATAATCATAAAAAGTATAAAAAATGTCAAACAATAAATTATGTCCGTAGGTTGTTGTATTCATTCTATCGCTAACTAGCAAAAAGCCCTTGAGGAGACAATTATTTTTCTCTTCACTTTATGATTGAATTAGGCTTGCTATAATTGACTTTAAAAAACATGTTACATAAATGGTACTCATTTTAAAAATTAAATACAAATTGTCATTATTACCATTTGTACGGTCATATTCCTAAGATTCAGTGGCCTTAAGGTAAATTCGCACACAACGGAGATGGAAGGTACAGTAGCAGTGTTTCAATGTCGTCTTTCGCCACAAAAGGAGCGGCTCCTCCGGCGTTCCTTCCGCAGCCGTGGGGGCAGTGTTGTCACTTCGTTCCTTGATCTGATCTATAGCCTCTATAGGCTATTCATCAAAGCGGCCTATTTTTCATTGATAACCAAATGTAATCTCAGCAACTGTTCAAACAGTAAACCAAACATCAAGAATCCACCGAAAAAGGTATTTTGTTTACAAGTATAGACGGATTAGTTTACAACATCACGAAAATTATGCACACGCTTCAATGGTGCAAAGGTACGTGTGCTGTTGTGATTCTGGAAGGCCAGATATCTAGCAAAAATAACAAGAAGCTGAGAGATTTTTTTCTCCCAGCGCTGCTAACGACAATTTTGGTCCGCTCATACAGGAGTAAAAAAGGCACAGTGCACTAGTTTTTTTCTGTAAAAAAAAATATATATACACTACTGTTTTTTTATGGAATATCTACATAGGCGACAGAGGCCCATTATCAGAAACCATCACTCCTGTGTTCCAATGGCACGTTGTGTTAGCTAATCCAAGTTTATCATTATAAAAGGCTAATTGATCATTAGAAAAACCTTTTGCAATTATGTTAGCACAGCTGAAAACTGTATTTCTGATTAAAGAAGCAATAAAACTGGCCTCCTTTAGACTAGTTCAGTATCTGGAGCATCAGCATTTGTGGGTTTGATTACAGGCTCAAAATGGCCAGAAACAAATCATTTTCTTCTGAAACTCGTCAGTCTATTCTTGTTCTGAGAAATGAAGGCTTATATATTAATGAATTCATCAGTCAAGGAGCCCAATATACTGTAGACCTACAGATGTGTACGGAATGTAAGACATAGTGTTTTCTGACTTATGGAGGGAGACCATAGAGAGGGAGAACCTAGAGAGGGAGACCCGAAAGAGGGAGACCCTAGAGAAAGGGAACCTAGAGAGGGAGATCCTCGAGAGGGAGACCCTAGAGAGAGGGAACCTAGAGAGGGAGACCCGAAAGAGAGAGACCYTAGAGAGAGGGAACCTAGAGAGGGAGATCCTCGCAGAGGGAGGACCTTAGAGAGAGGGAGGCCCAGAAAGAGGGAGACCTAGAGAAAAGAGAGGAGACCCGAGAGAGGGGAACCTAGTGAGGGAACCCTAGAGAGAGGGAACCTAGAGAGGGAGACCGTAGAGTGGGAGAACCTAGAGAAGGAGGCCCAGAGAGGGAGACCGTAGAGTGGGAGAACCTAGAGAGGGGAAACTAGAGAGGGAGACCCCAGAGAGGGAGACCGTAGAGTGGGAGACCCTAGAGAGGGAGACCCTTGAGAGGGAAACCTAGAGAGAGGAACCTAGTGAGGGAGACCCTAGAGAGAGGGAACCTAGTGAGGGAGACCCCAGAGAGGGAGACCCTAGAGAGAGGAACCTAGTGAGGGAGACCCTAGAGAGGGAGACCGTAGAGTGGGAGACCCTAGAGAGAGGGAACCTAGTGAGGGAGACCCAAGAGAGGGAGACCGTAGAGTGGGAACCCTAGTTAGGGAGACCCTAGAGAGGGAGACCCTAGAGAGAGGGAACCTAGTGAGGGAGATCCTCGAGAGGGAGACCCTAGAGAGAGGGAGGCCCCAGAGAGGGAGACCGTAGAGTGGGAGACCCTAGAGAGGGGAACCTAGTGAGGGAAACCCTAGAGAGAGGGAACCTAAGAGGGAGACCGTAGAGTGGGAGAACCTAGAGAAGGAGGCCCCAGAGAGGGAGACCGTAGAGTGGGAGACCTAGAGAGGGGAAACTAGAGAGGGAGACCCAGAGAGGGAGACCGTAGAGTGGGAGACCCTAGAGAGGGAGACCCTTGAGAGGGAACTAGAGAGAGGGAACCTAGTGAGGGGGACCCTAGAGAAGGAACTAGTGAGGGAGACCCCAGAGAGGGAGACCCTAGAGAGAGGGAACTAGTGAGGGAGACCCTAGAGAGGAGACCGTAGAGTGGAGACCCTAGAGAGAGGGAACCTAGTGAGGGAGACCCACAGAGAGGGAGACCGTAGAGTGGAGACCCTAGTTAGGGAGACCCTAGAGAGGGAGACCTAGAGAGAGGAACCTAGTGAGGGAGACCCTAGAGAGGGAGACCCTAGAGAGAGGGAACCTAGTGAGGAGACCCCAGAGAGGGAGCGTAGAGTGGAGACCCTAGTGAGGGAGACCTAGTGAGGAAACCTGAGAGGGAAACTAGAGAGGGACCCAGAGAGGGAGACCTGAGAGGGATAGAGAGGGAGACAGAGAGGAGACCCTGTGAGGAGACCCTGAGAGGAACTAGGAGGGAGACCAGAGAGAGACCGTAGAGTGGGAGATCCTAAGAGGAAACCTAGAGAGAGGAACCAAGAGAGAGGGCACCTAGAGAGGGAGACCTATTCATTCTGAACAACAGACAGTATGCTATATGAACACAGACAGTATGCATTCTGAACACAACAGTATGCATTCTGAACACAGACAGTATGCATTCTGAACACAGGTAGTATGCATTCTGAACACAGACAGTATGCATTCTGAACACAGGCAGTATGCATTCTGAACACAGACATATGCATTCTGAACACAGACATATGCATTCTGAACACAGGCAGTATGCATTCTGACACAGACAATAGCATTCTGAACACAGGCAGTATGCATTCTGAACAACAAACAATGCTTCTGAACACAACAGTATGCATTCTGAACACAGTAGTATACATTCTGAACACAGACAGTGTAACGGCTTTCGTCGGTAGAAGGAGAGGAGGACCAAAGCGCAGCGTGGTGCGTATCCATAATTTATTAGAATACTTCTCAATATGAACAAAAACAATAAACAGACGAAAAACCAAACGAAGCTACAGTCCCGAACTAGTGAACACAGAAAAAATCAGGAACACACGAACAGGAACAATCACCCACAAACAAACAGTGAAAACAGGCTACCTTAATGTGGTTCCCAATCAGAGACAACGTAAAACACCTGCCTCTGATTGAGAACCATATCAGGCCAATTGACAACCTAAACATACAAACACATAACATAGACTACACCCACCCAGCTCATGTCCTGACCAACTAAACAAAGACTAAACAAAGGAAATAAGGTCAGGAACGTGACAGACAGTATGCATTCTGAACACAAACAGTATGCATTCTGAACACAGCAGTATGCATTCTGAACACAGACAGTATGCATTCTGAACACAGGTAGTATGCATTCTGAACACATAGTATGCATTCTGAACACAGACAGTATGCATTCTGAACACAGCAGTATGCATTCTGAACACAGACAGTATGCATTCTGAACATAGACAGTATGCATTCTAACACAGGTAGTATGCATTCTGAACACAGACAGTATGGCATTCTGAACACAGGTAGTATGCATTTTGAACACAGAAGGTATGCATTCTGAACACAGGCAGTATGCATTCTGAACAGGTAGTATGCATTCTGAACACAGACAGTATGCATTCTGAACACAGGTAGTATGCATTTGAACACAGAAGGTATGCATTCTGAACACAGCAGTATGCATTCTGAAACAGACAGTATGCATTCTGAAACATAGGCAGTATGCATTCTGAACACAGACAGTATGCATTCTGAACACAGGCAGTATGCATTCTGAAAACAGACAGTATGCATTCTGAAAACAGACAGTATGCATTTCTGAACACAGACAGTATGCATTCTGAACACAGGCAGTATGCATTCTGAAAACAGACATATGCATTCTGAACATAGACAGTATGCATCTGAACAAGACAGTATGCATTCTGAAAACAGACAGTATGCATTCTGAACACAGGCAGTATGCATTCTGAAACAGGCAGTATGCATTCTGAAAACAGACAGTATGCATTCTGACACAGACATATGCATTCTGAACACAGCAGTATGCATTCTGAAAACAGACAGTATGCATTCGAACATAGACATATGCATTCTGAACACAGGTAGTATGCATTCTGAACACAGGTAGTAAGCATTCTGAACACAGGCAGTATGCATTCTGAACATAGGCAGTATGCATTCTGAACATAGACAGTATGCATTCTGAACACAGACAGTATGCATTCTGAACACAGACAGTATGCCTTCTGAACACAAAACAGTATGCATTCTGAACACAGGTAGTATACATTCTGAACACAGACAGTAACATTCTGAACACAGCAGTATGCATTCTGAACATAGACAGTATGCATTCTGAACACAGACAGTATGCATTCTGAACACAGACAGTATGCCTTCTGAACACAAACAGTATGTTCTGAACACAAAACAGTATGCATTCTGAACACAGTAGTATACATTCTGAACACAGGCAGTATGCATTCTGAACACAGACAGTGTAACGGCTTTCGTCGTGAGAAGGAGAGGAGGACCAAAGCGCAGCGTGGTGCGTATCCATAATTTATTAGAATACTTCTCAATATGAACAAAAACAATAAACAAACGAAATACCAAATGAAGCTACAGTCCCGAACTAGTGAACACAGAAAAAATCAGGAACACACGAACAGGAACAATCACCCACAAACAAACAGTGAAAACAGGCTACCTTAATGTGGTTCCCAATCAGAGACAACGTAAAACACCTGCCTCTGATTGAGAACCATATCAGGCCAATTGACAACCTAAACATACCAACACATAACATAGACTACACCCACCCAGCTCATGTCCTGACCAACTAAACAAAGACTAAACAAAGGAAATAAGGTCAGGAACGTGACAGACAGTATGCATTGAACACAAACAGTAGCATTCTGAACACAGCAGTATGCATTCTGAACACAGACAGTATGCATTCTGAACACAGGCAGTATGCATTCTGAACACAGACAGTATGCATTCTAACACAGGCAGTATGCATTCTGAAAACAGACAGTATGCATTCTGAACATAGACAGTATGCATTCTGAACACAGGTAGTATGCATTCTGAACACAGGCAGTATGCATTCTAACACAGACCAGTATGCATTCTGAACACAGGCAGTATGCATTCTGACACAGACAGTATGCATTCTGAACACAGGCAGTATGCATTCTGAACATAGACAGTATGCATTCTGAACACAGACAGTATGCATTCTGAACACAGGCAGTATGCATTCTGAACACAGGCAGTATGCATTCTGAACACAGGCAGTATGCATTCTGAACACAGACAGTATGCATTCTGAACACAGACAGTATGCATTCTGAACATAACAGTATGCATTCTGAACACAGGTAGTATGCATTCTGAACACAGGTAGTATGCATTCTGAACACAAACAGTATGCATTCTGAACACAGACAGTATGCATTCTGAACACAGACAGTATGCATTCTGAACACAGGCAGTATGCATTCTGAACACAGACAGTATGCATTCTGAACACAGACAGTAATGCATTCTGAACACAGGCAGTAATGCATTCTGAACACAGACATTATGCATTCTGAACATAGACAGTATGCATTCTGAACACAGGTAGTATGCATTCTGAACACATGTAGTAATACATTCTGAACACAGGCCAGTATGCATTCTGAACACAGACATATGCATTCTGAACACAGACAGTGTAACGGCTTTCGTCGGTAGAAGGAGAGGAGGACCAAAGCGCAGCGTGGTGCGTATCCATAATTTATTAGAATACTTCTCAATATGAACAAAAACAATAAACARACGAAAWACCAAAYGAAGCTACAGTCCYGAACTAGTGAACACAGAAAAAATCAGGAACACACGAACAGGAACAATCACCCACAAACAAACAGTGAAAACAGGCTACCTTAATGTGGTTCCCAATCAGAGACAACGTAAAACACCTGCCTCTGATTGAGAACCATATCAGGCCAATTGACAACCTAAACATACAAACACATAACATAGACTACACCCACCCAGCTCACGTCCTGACCAACTAAACAAAGACTAAACAAAGGAAATAAGGTCAGGAACGTGACAGACAGTATGCATTCTGAACACAGACAGTATGCATTCTGAACACAGACAGTATGCATTCTGAACACAGGCAGTATGCTATATGAACACAGACAGTATGCTATATGAACACAGACAGTATTCAAAATGCATTGATCAAACACTGATCTGTTTAATACTTTTTTTTACAGGTTTAGAGAGTAGATATTTCTGTGAAATTAAATATTATACATCGTATTTGAAAATCATGTAAACACAAAGCTCATTAGTGCAAAGCCTCCCTATAGGTTTCAAGTGAACAGCATCTATCTATATTATACGCATGATTCTGTATTATGTTTCATGCTTTGTGTGGACCGCAGGAAGAGTAGCTTCTGCTTTTGCAACAGCTAATGGGGATCCTAATAAAATACCAAATACCAAAAATGGGATCCTAATAAAATACCAAAATACAGTGTGAAGGATGTCAGTTTCCCTCTGATAGTCCAATGAAGGGTCTGATGGTGATGTGCAATCCAATCAGAAGCACTTTGGATGCATTTAGACAGCCCGCCCAATTCTGATATACTTTTTTCACTAATTGGTATTTTGACTAATCAGATCAGCTCTGAAAAAWGATCTGGGGTGAACAAATGTGATGTGATTGGTCAAAAGACCAATGTGAGGAAAAAAGATCATAATTGGGCTGCCTGTCTAAACACGGCCTATAAACAACCATAAACAACCATTTCATGTGGAGGAATTATCTGATGCATGAAAAAAGTCACGACAGGGCTAATGGAAACAGGATATGCCAGTACAATTTTATAACTGCCGACAGTCAATTTGTTAATCTCTTTTCACATCTTTTGTGTAGATAAAAATGAATTATRCTAAAAATTGCGTTGGAAACRCCTTTATCTCCAAATATTTATATAATAAACATCATATTGAAGTAAACTAGGAGTCACGCAATGATGTCTTGTGTGGTCCTCCCAATATTAATCGGGAAACCATGCAGTTTATTAGGCTACAGATTAAATAAATTATGATGAACTTCACAGGGTGGTGAATGTGCACACTATGAGCCTGATGCTCATCCAAAATAAATATATTTTTTTGTTGACATTGATGATGCTTACATATCTTTTTCTGGTGACATTATGATGCTTAAATGTCATATTCTGGTGACATGATGACGCTTGGCTGCCATTTGACAAAATAAACACATATAGCTCTTACCCATAATAATGTCATAATGCCATAATGCAGGTAGTTTACCCGCACTGTGGCTGCGAGCTGTTGCTAGAGCGCACTACCAATACCAGAGTGGGCACGTTTTCTAAATAACACAACCGTTTTGTGGACAAAACCATCAGTAGAGTGAGAAAGCATTTAAATTGTATTTTTAAATCAGTAAAATGTAATTTAACCGCAAAATTATTGTTTATGTGTCATCACGCACAGCCTTCCATTTGGGACATAACGAGCTCTCCCTAATCTACCTACCTCCAATAAACATATTGAGTTATGATGTTAAAAAAATCTCCCCCACACAGTGACCAGCTGAACTTCCTTCTCCTAAACACACGAGCTCAGGTTTCCATAACCCAGGTTTTTTTTGTTTTTACAAAAGCGATGTCGCAAAAAAAAATCTTGCGACATGTGTAATGGAAACGGCAGATATAGGATGCGTTTTTATCTGTTCGACAGGGGTGGATTTTTTTTTGGTCGAGCTTTCTTAATTGCGACATGATGGAAACAGTGTTTTTCAATAAATGATTATTGGCGAATAATTTTGAAGGTACACGGGCAAGTCATATCATCACCTCACTATAAAGCTCCACCTCACATTTACTTCTAAATGCCTGAACTTCCTCCTCTGTGATGTGATATTTTTAGCTGTTGATGACGATGACCATTAAAGGACTGGGCTCAATCATATCCCTGAATGGCATCCTATTTCCTATCAAGTGCACCACTTACCCCATAGGCTATGGGAAATAGTAGTGCACTATATAGGGAATAAGGTGTCTTTTGGGACGTTATCATAAGCTCTGGCTCCTCTGCCCTTGTTCAAGTGAGTGGGGTAACACTCACTGCCCATCCCCCTCTCCAGACCCCCCCCGCTCAGAAACAGTATACTACAGGGGGACTCATGGAATGACATTACAGCTAACACTGAAAAACCACCCCGGGCCTGAAGCCAGTGAAACATGAAGGCTTTGACAGACATTTGTTTCACGGTGTTTTGAAATCAGAGCATTAGCCTTCTTCTTTTTTTTTTTGGCCCTGCAAATGCTCCCTAAAATAAGTAATCTGTTTTTGTGTGTGATGGTGATGACCTAACTTTGTGATTTCGCCCCATGATAATGAAGCCTTTTACATTTCTTCACCGCCAGGATGTGAATGCTAATAGATTCAAACAGTCTTAATTGAGAGTCTGATTGCCTCCAACGTGTTTGTGTTTGTGTTTGCTTGACTGCATTCCTGTGTGTTGTGTGTGTGTGTGTGTGTGTGTGTGTGTGTGTTGTGTGTTGTGTGTGTGTGTGGTGTTGTGTGTGTGTGTGTGGTGTGTGTGTGTTGTGTGTGTGTGTGTTGTGTGTGTGTGTGTTGTGTGTGCGGAGAGAGCCCAAATGGCGTCGCTATTCCCATAGACCCTGGTCAAAAAGTAGTGCACTATGTAGGGAATAGGACGCCATTTTGGAAGGTTTGTCCAGCTGGAGGGCTTATGCTCAGAGGGTTGTTGCCAAGCTGTACCAGGATATTCTCAAGCCCATGTGGTCACCATGGGTGGGGTACCAAATACGATACGACCGATACACCCTGAGAGGTTACGTTGCATCCTCCTCCACATCATGAATACTAATGAACAACAGTGTCTGGCCACCTGCTGGAAGACCTTGTCCTGTTAGTGAGGAAATCTAACAGGACCAATTGCTGGGGGTGTATTCATTCGAGCACACTGTAGCCACCCTAAACCTAAGTTCAGGTAGTACCACGCCGTTTCAACCCTAAGTTCAGGTAGTACCCACCCCCGTTTCACCCTAGTTCAGGTAGTACCACGCCGTTTCAACCCTAAGTTCAGGTAGTACACGCCGTTTCAACCCTAAGTTCAGTAGCACCACCCCGTTTCAACCTAAGTTCATTAGTACGAGCCGTTTCAACCTAAGTTCAGGTAGTACCACCCCGTTTCAACCTAAGTTCAGGTAGACCACCCGTTCAACCCTAAGGTTCAGGTAGTACCACCCTGTTTCAACCCTAAGTTCAGGTAGCACACCCCGTTTCAACCCTAAGTTCAGGTAGTACCCACCCCGTTTCAACCCTAAGTTCAGGTAGTACCACGCCGTTTCAACCTAAGTTCAGTAGTAACCACGCCGTTTCAACTAAGTTCAGTAGTACCACCCGTCTTACAACCCTAAAATTCAGTGTACACCCCGTTTTCAACCCTAAGCTTCAGGTAGTACCACCCAGTTTCAACCTAATTCAGGTAGTACCACGCGTTTCACCCCTAAGTTAGAGTATACCACGCCGTTTCAACCTAAGTTAGCGTAGTACCGCCCCGTTTCAACTAAATTCAGGTAGTACCACGCCTTTCAACCTAAGTTCAGTGTACCACCCCCGGTTTAAACCTAAATTCAGGTAGTACCACCCCGTTTGCAACCCTAAGTTTCAGTAGTACCACCCACGTTATGCAACCTGTAGTTCAGGTAGACCACGCGTTTTTCAACCCTAAGTCAGGTAGTACCACCCCGTTTCAACCTAAGTTCAGGTAAGTACCACCCCGTTCACCTAGTTCAGGTAGTACCACCCCGTTTCAACCCTAAGTCAGGTAGTACCACCCCGTTTCAACCTAAGTTCAGGTTGTCACCCTCAACCAATTCCAGTACACCGTTTCAAACCTAAGTTCAGGTAGTACCCCACGCTCTCGTTTCAACCTAAGTTCAGTAGTACACCCCGGTTTCAACTACCAGTAGTTCATGGTAGTACCACCCGTTTCACTAAGTTCAATGTGACTCAATGATTACATACAGCCGCGGAATATACATTTGGATATCAAGCTGACAGGGTGTAACACACCAGCATTACGAAATGCAACTGGGAACAACATTATGCTGAGGACGAGCAGCATTTATTGTGTAGCTGGCGGATTTTAACAAATGCAAAATCTAGGAAAAACGCTGGCTCGCGCAAAGTTCTACCAAACACATTGACTGTTAGTACTCGGCCTCGTGGAATTCACATGTAGCTACCACTGCGACTCAACTTTTCGAAAGCCTACAAAAGCCCTCTGATATTGACTCCATTTGCTCCCCCCCTTCCTATAGGCAGAAACTCTAAACAGAAGTACCCATTGCTAAGGACTATTCAAGCTGTCGACCCATTGGAATCCATGCTCCAATATTGTTTTTGATCACGTGGACTGGTATGTCCAGCGTAGCCTTCGAGAATAACATCAACGAATTCGGGTGACTGTTCATCAGAAGTTGATATAGGGAGATGTTTTACCCACTGTGACTATTGAAACCTACCCAAACAGAAAACCGTGGAAGGATGGCTAAACATTCCGCGCCAAAACTGAAAGCGCAAACAACACATGTAACTATTTGCAGGTGACTGGGAATTGGTCAAATACAAAACAGTGTAAATTGTTCCCTCCGTAAGGCAATCAAACAGGCAAAGTCGAAGTATAGAGACAAAGTGGAGTCGGCAATTCAACGGCTCACGACACGAGACATACAGTGGGAGAACAGTATTTGATACACTGCGATTTTGCAGTTTTCCTACTTACAAGCATGTAGAGGTCTGTAATTTTTATCATAGGTAACTTCAACTGTGAGAGAGACGGAATCTAAAACAAAAATCGCGAAAATCACATTGTATGATTTTAAGTAATTCATGGTTTTATTGCCATGACATAAGTAATTTGATACATCCAAAAACAACATAATATTCGGCTTACAGAACCTGTTGTTTTCTTTACAGAGATGCTCCGTTCCTGTTAGTTCTTGACCAGTTTTTGCCACACTGCGCAGGGATTTTGCCCACTCCTCCATACAGACCTTCTCCAGATCCTTCAGGTTTCGGGGCTGTCGCTGGGCAATACGGACTTTCTGTCAGTTTGTCTTTTGATCTCATTCTTTGTCCCTGTGTCTTCCCTCTGCTGTCTTATTGTTCTTTTCCCTCTTTTCTCTCTCTCTCTCTCCTCCTCCTCGTCTCCCTCTCCCGCTCTCTCTCCTCTATCGTTCCGTTCCTGCTCCCAGCTGTTTCTCATTCTCCTAACGACTCATTTACTCTTTCACACCTGTCCCTATTTTGGCCCTCTGATTAGAGTCCCTATTTCTCCCTCTGTTCCGCTTCTGTCGCTTGTCGGATTTCTTGTTTGAATGTTTGCTGTCCTGTGTTCCTTGTTCCGCCCTGTCGTGTTTTTGCCTTCTTCAGATGCTGCGTGTGGCCAGGTTGTTATGTTCAGCTACGGCCTGCGCCTTCCTGAAGCGCCTGCAGTCTGTGTCGCAGTCCTCCAGTCGTTCCTCTCTATGACGAGAGGATTCAGTTTCCTGTTGGTTTCCTTGATATATCCAGGAGAATCATTGTTTGTTTATGACGGGATAAGACTCTGTCATTAGTCGCTTTTGTCCTCATTTCACCAGCATAACAGAAGAATCCGAACACAAGATGGACAGCGACTATGGATTCTCTCAACACTGCCGTCGAGTTCCAGGGAGCCAATGCATCTGCGACACGAGCCAGGACATTGTTTGCTGCTGTCAGTGCCGTTCGAGAACCCTTGCCTCAGGTCTCCGAATCTCTGCTGGACCAGTTTCTGAGTTCTTCGTCTCGTGCCACCAGCTACTTCCTGGTCTTCGAGCCTCCGGAAACCTAGGGGTTTATAACCACATGTATACCTCTGGGGCAGCCCCCTGGTGTCGCTCCTTTCTCACCAGTGTGATATTTGTGTTCTCTCTCCCAGTCCCAACACGTCCTCAAGAGAAGGAGCTCGATCGCTACGTTCTATTAGCACTCCTTACTGTCGGCTCGGAGTGGGCACAGCTATCTGGGAGCAAGGGCTGATTTCTAACGTTTACTCACGGAAGCTTTAAAGAGGAAGATGATACGGGTTTTTGATCGTTCAGTTTTTGGAAGGAGGCTTCCAGGCCTGGCCTTCCCTATATGTCAAGGTGATCGAACTCCATAACGGATTTACTCTATGAGTTTCGCACTCTTTGCTGCATTTCCAGTGACTGGAACGAGCCGGCGTTGGCCGCTCGTTTTTCTGAGGGACCCAACGCTGAGGTTAAGGATGAGATTCTCTCCCGGGAGTTCCTTCCAGCGTGTGGACTCTTGATTGCACTCGCCATCCGCATAGAACACGGGGTGAGATCTTCGTCACCGAGCTCGTGGAAGAGAGCTCGCGTTAACGGTGTTTCCCCTCTCCGCATCTCAAACCATCTCCTCCCACCGCTCAGAGATAGCCATGCAGCTGGGAGGTATGTCGGCATCTCGACTAAGGAGAGGGAACGGAGAATTTCACCAACCGCCTTTGCCTCTATTTTCGGTCTGCTGCACATTTGTCATGTCATGGTCCAGTAAAAACGCCCGAGCTCATCAGTAAGCGGGGGCTCTGACGTGGGCTACTACTCAGGTTCTCTCCATTCGAACGTCCCGTACTACCTGTCCGGTCCATCTACGCTGGACCGTTCGGGCATGTCTCCTGCCAGGTGCCTTGATTAGACTCTGGGGTGCTTGGAGGTTTTATGGACGAGCATGGGCTCGGTAAAAAACATCTTCCTTCAGACAGTTAGTGGAAGCTCCCTACGCCCAGTGGTTCGCCTTTAGATGGTGTCTTTGTCTTCTCTCCGCTCGTAGTCGCTCGTGTGTTAAGACATCCCACAGCCTTTTCAGACCACTTCGCAGATTATGCCTGGTAAGCCACTCAGGAGGTGACCATGTTGTGTTAGGATATACAACGATGTCAGCGTTTGTTAATCCATAGTTGTATTTCTGGTCAGGGCCATCGGTTACTATCCGCTTGGTCTGAGCGTTTGGGGGAATATGTTATACTGTGCCCTCTCTATTGTGTATTAATGATTTGGATCTGAAATTTCTCCATGCTAGTGATTATTCACTTCGCTCCACCGTTTCGACCATGTTATTGTATTGTGAGATGTTATGCTTACTAGCTCCTATGCCCGTGTGCATAATCTTAGGTACACTGGTACTCTGATGTCCCTCTCTTAGTGCTGTAGGGATCCTGTGGTGAATGTTATCAGAGTCACCACCACTGTGCCCGGTGTAAGAGTGCATAAGGCATACCCCATGACTCCTCGCGCGCCCTCTCTTCCGCAGAAGTTGCGTGGTCATGTCTCCTTGCGTGTCGTGCAGCGCGACTCAGCTCCCTGATATACATCGACTTCCAGCTGCTGCACCGCACTCTGGTGTAGTCGGTCTCTTTTGTGTGCTGATTATATCTTCCGCTTGATGCCATGATGCGAACCAACTCCCCGTCTCTCGGCCAATCCCGTGAGACTGTCTCATCTTTCGTCTCTCTCTCTCTCTCTCATGGTTCATCTCAACCCCATATCGATATAGGGCTGTGTCCAGAGATCGAACGATTTGTATTCTCGGAGTCAGTGTTATTTTTCTCTGGCGTCGAAGTCGCGAGCGCGATGTGCCCGTCTGCGTACACAGATGCCTGGTGTACGCATTCTTCCGTGCTATCCGCGCGGCGCACAGCGTGTGGTATCTCTTTTCTTTTTTCTTAAGAGAGAGGCCTGGTCACGCTACTACGCGCTCCCTGGCGCTGGGGTATATTCAATCGATCGGCGATTGTAATTGTGTGACTGTGCACAAATGGAACTACACTAGCAGTCCTCAGAATGACTCGCGTTGTGACCTCGCATCATCTCCTGGTTAGGACGATTGATGTCTCGTGTGCAGCGCCTTTAACTCAGTGATTTCATGGCTAAGTTGCGACGCCATCGGCTCTCCTCGTTATTTAATCTTAAGTTGGGGACCTTCGTACTAAAACTTGACTTCCCGGTCCTACGGATCAGAGAGGACGGTGGAAAACAGGGTTTAAACACTCCGTAGGCATTTGGAGATAACCGCCTCGTTACTTGCGTATAGACCGGTGAGTCTCACCGTAAAAAGCCTCAGCTACAGCATTGAGCTGCTTTCCATAGCTTCCGATATAGGAATAATCGATGCTATGAGCCGGAAGCAATGCGCATCTCTTTTGCTGGCTGCAACGTTTGTGTTAGTTAGTTCTGATTTTTCTAAGCCTTGCGAGATACTCTCTCTTGATAGTGTGTGGTCACCGTTCAATTGCGTATACCGATTGTCAATATTGTTTCAGCGAACAGTTATCTGCGCTAAGTACTTCATGATGCCCGCACTCTGTAGATATCCTTGGTACATACTTTTAAAATAACGTGCAGTCAATCGAACGTTCAGTACCGTTTCCATGCTTCTCTATCTACTCCAATTTGTCTCAGACGTGTCATAGTATATTATCGCTTGTAGAAGGCTAGTCTCAGAACAGTAGGTCACTGAGATCCCTCATTGCTTATAAATAGAATCCTAGAGTCTAAGTTCAGCGCATTGAGCACTCAACACTTTCCGATATACTAGAAAGTCAAAACACCGTGTACTGAGTTTAGGACCGATTTTCTCGCGCTCTCGGTGTTACTCCTTAATATTATTTCTTAGCGGCCTGATTTTATCAGATTACGCTCAATTGCTTATCGTAGGTCAAAGTGCACCCATAACACCCTATCTCACTGCTTTCATAGTTCTTTTGTACTCATATGACATTGCTTTTAAGTTGGTCGCACTAATTTGGATTTCACCGCACTCAGGGATGCGTCCGTTTTATTAGAATTCATCTGCTCATGTATAGTATCTGTTCCTGTCGTATACAGTCCTTGCACACACTAGTGATCCTATTTGCCTTACTACTGCACACGTCTTCTAAATATCCACTCTAAGTTGCTTTGTTAGTTTCGTCAATACCGGTTACGCTTTCAGAGCTGCACTCAATATGGCCTTGCCATTTGCTAGGCCCTTCTCAGTTATAGCCATATCACTTTTGTGCTTGCTAGTCGTGTATTCCCTATTGCTCCTCTAGTAACGTATTTATAGGATTGGTCTCTCATTCCTGGCTGGAAACGAATACTATATGTGCCTTCTATTCCACATGGATTTTCGTCCTCTCGTTCCATGCGGACTGAACACGTGAATCTTATCTCTTTGACGGTTCGTGCTCTACGTGCAACCTGCGATGATCTCTGCTTAACTCATCCTCGACTTAAGCTCCATACAGCTTGCTGGAAAAGCCAAACTGTAACATATTTGACTCCTGAGGCTCCATGTTGAGTCTTGAGGTGTGCCGAGCCCTGCCTCCAGCTTCCCCTTATCTCGTGTGGTTTATTTAGGTTATTTGATCTCTCGTGAACCCTTGGGTTGATATGCTGTCTTCTAGCCCAGAACCGGATCTTTAAATGTAGCCAGACATTTCTCCACGGCACGCTGTACTGTTATAGGTCGTGTCGCGTCTCCTGTCACTACGCACCAATTACAGGTTTATTCCTGGCCACCCCTCAGAAGCCTGGTTCCTCTCTAGGTTCTTCCTAGGTTCTTGCCTTTATATTGACGTTTTTCCTAGCCACTGTGGCTTCTACATCTGCATTTTTGCTTTTTTGGGCTTGTTTGGGTTTTATGGTCTGGGTTTCCTTGTAGCACTTGTTGTGACATTCTGCTGATTGTAAAAAGGGCTTTATCAATACATTTGATTGATTGATATCATTGCTGGTTGCTGTGAGACAGGTTTGCATGTATTGTTTGTGTGCTGTGTACGTGTGTTGATGTACCGAGCTACCGTTCAAAAGTTGGACCACCTACTCATTTCAAGGGTTTTCTTTATTTCTTACAATTTTTTACATTGCAACACAAGGAATGCATGTAATAACCAAAAAGTGTTAACACAATCAAAATAATATATTTATATTTGATTCTTCAATAGTAGCACCACTTGTCTTCGTGTGATTGCATACATGCCGTGTGGTGACCAACTAAGAACCTCCTATGGCCCTTTCTCTTCAAAGCCAGCTTCATGAGGAATGCTTTTCCAATAATATCTAGTCGCTTTTAGTTCTCTCTGTAGCATCTAGCTGAGCACTTTTTGGCTGCTCTCTCCCCGTATCACCGGACTGGCGTGAGTCTCATGCTCCTCACTCAGTCACACGAAACGAGTCCTTTCAATAGGGTTTAAGTCGGTGTATTGTTTGTCGCGCGATATGACGTTGTCTATCTGGGAATGACTCTCGACGAGACACTACGCATATAACTGCTCAATAGCGTCAAACTCGACTCACATCTCCCGCGATGCGACCAGATCGCCTGCTGGGACGCAGTGGTGATGTTCCGGAGGCCTCGGTGAGGAGTCACCCTATGTCTAAACTCTTGTCGTTCCTAAAAAATCACCCCAATGCTCCTCCAATGGCTACTTGTCTTGGTCTTTCCTTTCGTGCGTCACTCTGCCAAGTTAGCTGGCCACCCCGGCGTTCGGTGGCTCCTCCTTTGTCGTGTCTATGGGTTACTGCGGCTCTAGCAGTGTCTTGGGTGGGGTCCTACTCAGTAGTGCGGCGACTCACGCGCACGCTTAGTTGCTGTTGGCTTGTTCATCGTGAAAAAGATCCCGATGGCCCCTGCGTTATGCGCTCAGACGTGAGTGCATAGGTACTCGTGCTCGTCTAACCCGGCGGTCTGTTCTCATGGCGCGGCTTAACATCATTCTCCTTCTGACCATATGCTTGCGACTCCATCTGAACCCTTAGAGATCTTCATGGATTACCGGTCTGCCTTCGTCTGCGGGGAATTACTGTTGATCTCTTACGAGTTTATCGTTTAGTTCCTCCTAATCACCGTAAGCGTCCAATCTCCACTATGTCACTTTATCGAACCCTCTCCCCCTCACTCCCTCCCCCCTCCATGCTCCGCCCTTTGTACACCTTATCTCCCGACGATCGTTGCTGTGTAAGAACAGTGCAGAATCTTTCGATTTCGAGTAACTAGATTTCGAACATTCATATCCTGGCACGTATCCCGTAGACGCCGTTTCATAAGGTACTAGAAAGTGATCCGCAAATTTAACGCTCACTCTCTAAGAAAAATATTGTCGGACCGTGTAAGTCTCTGTCCGCGTTTGTGGAAGGTGTGTGGGTGCTCTTTCGCTCCATGTCGTCCTGTTTCTGAGAAGATAATCTTAAATATCGCCCTGGTCCTCGCTTAAGATAGACTAACCAGCAGATGCGAAGCAGGAGATAACGGTGATCCCTGCAGAATGGCTAGTCAGCTCGCCATGACTGTTGTTGTTTACGACTCGTAGTCTTACTGTCGAGATTCCTCCATTTTACGATTTAATCTCGAAAGAACTCTAGCTCGTCTTATCGCGACGACAACAGCTCCCACGTTGCGCTGGTACCCCTACAAACTCTGCTTACACTCCGTACTGCCCCCTATCCTCGGCCATGACTTTCACGTGGTGTTACCGAGCTACTATCTTCTCGAAATCATCCGTTCACCTACTCGTAGCGAATCTCACTCACGATCTGTTTCTCGGTTGGTTGGAACCACCAAACTCTTGCAGAAAGAAATTGCGGCAGCTTCATCTCCTCGGCACCACAAGCTGTGATCATATCCTTACTTTTCTAGTATGAATAGCAGTTCACTCTGTTCTTTGTGCGTTGGCGCGCGTAAGCACGATACGTTGCTCTTTCGCCTTCTATTCATTGTGCTCGCGCTTGGTGAAGTGTGATGTATGCTGTGCCTCAAGCAAAGACGCTAGATTAAGTAGTCTCGATACCAGTATCTTGTCCGAAGGCCGCGTATTGGACGAATTGTGGTGACTGGTTCCCACTCAGTGTACTTCCCACATCGGCACAGTTATCTATACAGCATATCTGTGTATGGTTAGAGATGTGTTCTCTCTCTCTACTTGAGGACTTTCCTGATGTTTAAGTGTCCGTTTCCGATTTCTTCCTGTTGACTGATCCAATTCTCGAATTCGTGGTTGTTCGCTTAGCGTCTAACATGTCGATACTCTTCTCCTATCCTGCTCTTTCGTGCGCGAGGTCCACCCTGTGTATACCATTGTCATCTCTCTGGGTGCGTTCAACGCCTTTTCCTTCTTTCGCGTGCCTCCCATCTGGTGATCCGTCATGCCTCTCTCATCATAGGCGCCTTCACTCGCTCTCGCTCGCCTCGCGCCCAATACCCTTTGCCAAGTATGGCGTGGCGAAATGTGTCTCGCCTATATTTAGCAACATGACGGTCTACTTGTCGATAGATTATGGCTTCATAGACAAGTGTTTACTGGGACTGTGACTCGATCAGTATACCTTAGTTGATTTGCTGATTTGTGTGAAGCGTAGGTTTCGGTTTATCAGGTACACTGATAGAGAGTGGGGGTCTGCTTGTCTTCTTCCACACTTCACTCAAGGATACGGGTCGTATGGTCTTCTATGTCACGAGTTACAGCCCTGCTACATATAGAGAAAGAGTAGAATTACCTAAATCTCTCCAGCTCTAGCGCCTAGGAAGATCTTTCCTCCTTCAGCAGAGGGCACACCTTTCTCACATGGTTAGAATGGCGCTTTCCGGTGAGGTGGACGGAGATGAGCTGGTTGAGAGAATTGCCAAGAGTGTACAAAGCTGTCATTCAAGGCAAAAGGGTGGTCGTACTTTAAACAGAATCTCAAAGAATCTCGACGAATTTACTTGTTCTTATCGATCTTTTTTGTTTCGTTTACTGTGTTTGATGTTCGATTCATTGATCTTATGCTGACTGTTGCCTTACTCTTGGTCCTTATAGTTAGTTTGCTTTTGTCCCTCTTCTTTCTCCTACTCCTGCTCTTTCATTTCTCTCTTCCACCCATACTCTCCCTGTCTTACACCAGCAATATTCTCATAAGTCAATCTATCAATTTACAAGAATTTTAGAGAGAGCATACCCCGTCTGTTTCATCATTTCTCCTAACGACATGTGCGATTTGAGCTTGTTTCACACCTTTTATGTGCCCCTTGGTACTATTTTGTGCCTTAACTTGACCATGTGTAATTTGTTTGTGCAAGGTCCCTATTTATCTCCTTCTAGCGCTCTTTGTTTCGTCTTCTCTCCTCGTTTGCAGCAGTCCTTCTTGCTGTCATGATTGTGTGTTGCCTCTAGTCCTCTCTGGCATGCGTGTTCCAGCTGTCGGTTTAGCGCGCGGCCGCCCCTAGTCGTAGTTGTATTATTCGCCCTTCTTCAGATGCCTGCCGCCTATGCGGTTGCCAAGTTCGAGCCTAGTCCGAGTATGTGCACGAGCCTAGGCTCGTGGTCCAGGCCTGTGCTCTGAATAGTGAAGCCATTGCAGTTTCTTGGTTTTCGTTTGCGCCAGGTTCTCCGAGTCGGTTATCTCTGTCCTTTTTACTCGTCAACTCGCGAGTGCGAGATGATATACAGAGGTTTTCTCTGCTCTTGCTGCAATAGGTTATTCGTCAGATTCATCAGTGATCTCCCAGGATTTACTTCTCATCACTGTTATCTCTGTTCCGATTAACTAGACAAATGAAGACTACTATGTTTATCAGTCTACGTCTCACATTGTTATGGTACCTCGGATTGCACAAGTCCCAGTCATCTCAATCTCACTTAATTCAGCTTACCACTTCTCCATACGAGAATATTATGTGTTGGAGAAGATTGTATTTCCAGTCATCTGGAGCTGGCTATGCCATATCCCGTGGACAGCCTTTCATAAGTATTCTTTCTTTACGGTAACTCTACATGATGTCCACTCTCATAGATACGACCAATGACTGTGTGTGTTCGTGTCGTTGATCAATCTGCTGGAGAAGACTATCTCAATTGGCGCTAGCGATATCCTCTACATTACACTGCATAATTGATATCTCTCACTGATGGGTATATATCGTGGTTAGAATAGTGCTTGATAATAAGTCCTCTGCGTGTTGTGTATCCCTCTGATCTCGCTAACAGTTCTCCACGTCTCTCAGACTATACATGTCTGATTTATAATTTCTTTCACTCTCTCTCAAGTTCTTTCCTACAAACCCCCAATTGTGCTCGTATTAATGGACTCTACATCTCAATGAACATGATTATGGTCCGATTCTACCTCATTTGCAGCTGACTAACTACGGATTTAGTAGTGACGGTATTCGTACGCAAGCTTGATGATTTGCTGATACTGATACTTTCCTGCGACACTATCACGTATCCTCGCTTCTATCCTTCTCCTTCTCAAACGTCGGAACCTATACGGCGAGTCGGTAAAGTTGATCAAGTACCCCCATAACATCTACTAATTCTAGACCATCTAATCTCCTGCCACCTCACCATCTCCAGACTTACTTCTCCTTCATTCAATCCCCTCGCTGAGACTGGCAACATGCCGCCGAGAGTTCGGTCACCAATAGTGCAACACTACTTCGATTACGGTCCCAAGCTCCCTCAGCTTCAGGTTCATTGTATACCCAGGTGTCTCTCGTTGTCAATGTTTATTGGTTCGTGCTCGCCGTCCAGATATTCCTTCTCATGCGTGATTCATTGAGTGCTTCTCTGGTATTTGTAGTTCTAGCATAGTTATTCAATTGATTAATTTTCATTAACATCTGTATTGCTGCCTGCTCTAGACACCCACCCGAGGGAGGTCTCTCCCTCGTCTTCAAGAGTGATCGAATGCTTCTGTTCGCTCCTTTATTCCCCATCTCACTTGCTATACCTGCTCTATTTTCTGTCTTTTTCTATAATCTGCGCCCAACAGTTGTTCTTCTCAAAGTGCTTGCCTATTGTCCTGTAGCCCATCCAGCCTTGTGCAGAGTCTTACATTTTATCCGCCTCGTGCTGTTCTGAATCCTTATAACCTGCTATCAGCATCAGCCTAGCTATCTCGGATCTCTAAGAACACTACACGTTGGAGAGGTTGGAGGTCGTGAATTGAGTTGTGTGGACAGGTGGTCTTTCTATACCAGGTAACGATGTTAACAGGTGCAGTATCAGTAACTGGAGTGGAGAACAGGAGCGCTTCTTAAAGAAAAACCTACAGGTCTGTGAGAGCGGAAATTCTTACTGGTTGTAGGTGATTCATCATAGTTATGATCCATGCAATAAAAAGCAAATGAATTTACTAAAAATCATACCAAATGTGATTTTCGGATTTTTGTTTTAGATTTCGTCTCTCACAGTTGAAGTGTACCTATGATAAAATTACAGACCTCTACATGCTTTGTAAGTAGGAAAACCTGCAAATCGGCAGTGTATCAAATCTGTTCTCCCCACTGTATGTGGCAGGTGTCTAGAGGCAATCAAGGACTACAAAGGGAAAACCAGCCAGGTCCTGGACACCAACGTCTTGCTTCCGGACAAGCTAAACACCTTCTTTGCCCGCTTTGAGGATAATATAGTGCCACCGACGCGGCCCACTACCAAGGACTGTGGGCTCTCCTTCTCTGTGACCGACGTAAGACATTTAAACYTCTTAACTCTCGCAAGGCTGCCGGCCCAGACAGCATCCCTAGCCYCATCCTCAGAGCATGCGCAGACCAGCTGGCTGGAGTGTTTACGGACATATTCAATCTCTTCCTATTCCAGTCTGCTATCCCCACTTGCTTCAAGATGTCCACCATTGTTCCATGGAATTCACTTCTGTCATCATGAAGTGTTTTGAGAGGCTAGTTAAGGATCATATCACCCCTACCTTACCTGTCACCCTAGACCCACTTCAATTTGCTTACCGCCCCAATAGATCCACAGACTATGCAATCGCCATCGTACTGCACACTGCCCTATCCCATCTGGACAAGAGGAATACCTATGTAATAATGATGTTCATTGACTATAACTCAGCATTCAACACCAGAGTACCCTCCAAGCTCATCATTAAGCTTGAGGCCCTGGGTCTGAACCCCGTCCTGTGCAGCTGGGTCCTGGACTTCCGGATGGGCCGCCCCCAGGTGGTGAAGGTAGGAAACAACACCTCCACTTCGCTGATCCTCAACACAGGGGCCCCACAAGGGTGCGTGCTCAGCTCCCTCCTGTACTCCCTGTTCACCCATGACTGCGTGGCCACACATGCCTCCAACTCAATCATCAAGTTTGCAGACAACACAACAGTAGTAGGCCTCATTACCAACAATGACAAGACAGCCTACAGGCAGCAGGTGAGGGCCCTGGGAGTGTGGTGCCAGGAAAATAACCTCTCACCCAACGTCAACAAAACAGAGGAGCTGACCGTGGAGTTCAGGAAACATCAGAGGGAGCACGCCCCCATCCACACCGACGGGACCGCAGTGGAGAAGGTGGAAAGCTTCAAGTTCCTGGGAGTACACATCACTGACGATCTGAAATGGTTCACCCACACAGACAGTGTGGTGAAGAAGGCGCAACACCACCTCTTCAACCACAGGAGGCTGAAGAATTTTGTCTTGGCCCCTAAAACCCTCACAAACTTTAACAGATGCACAATTGAGAGCATCCTGTCAGGCTGTATCACCGCCTGGTACGGKAACTGCACAGCCTTCATCCGCAGGGCTCTCCAGTTGTCAAGGCTGTGGGTAACTGGTGAAAGGAGTCAGGCGCAGGAGAGCTGAGATGCGTGGACAAGGTATTTAATAAAAGATAACACCAGTAAAAACACAATACTATGGTGCGGGAAAAATACCGGTACCACGAAATAAACGGGCGTAATAACGAAACCCGGCAACAAAATACCAGCCGTCAGTAACAGCCTGAACAATAAAACAAACACGCACACAAACATGGGGGAAACCAGAGGGTTAAATAATGAACATGTATTGGGGGAATTGAAACCAGGTGTGTAGAAAACAAAGACAAAACAAATGGAACATGAAAAGTGGATCGGCGATGGCTAGAAGGCCGGTGACGTCGACCGCCGAAAGCTGCTCGAACAAGGAGAGGAACCGACTCCGGCGGAGGAAAACACTAAACAAACAACAACACGAAGAATTATCTATCCAAAATGGAGGTATGGGTAAAACCACTTCTCCCAATCTTTTTTGGGCTCTATAAACAAAGGAATAAAGAACAAAACAATATACATGATCAATACAAATCCTAGAATAACTATTAAAGACTATCCAAGAACCCATTGGATTTCTCCAATTACCTTGAATGAGTTAACAGCGACAACAATAATTAAAAACCCTTCCAACCCAAAAAAGGCCTGTGGTGTGATTGGTATAAACCTTAATGAAATGATTCAAATATACAGACAACAAATTCCAATTAGGCTATACTAAACTTTTAACATCGTTCCTTAGCTGGCATCTTCCCCAATATTTGAACCAAGGACTGATCACCCAATCCACAAAAATGGGGAGACAAATTGACCCCAATTAACTACCGTGGGAATATTGCGTCAAACAGTAACCTTGGAAATTACTTCTGCATTATCATATAACAGCAGACTCGTACATTTCCTCAATGAAAAAACAAAAGTACTAGCAAATGTCAAAATTGGCCTTTTTACCAAATTACCGTACAAAGACCATGTATTCACCCTACACACCCTAATTGGACAACCAAACAAACCAAAAAAAGGGCAAAGTCTTTCTCATGCTTTGTTGATTTCAAAAAAGCCTTCGGACTCAATTTGGCATGAGGGTCTGCTATACAATTGATGGAAAGTGGGGTGTTGGGGGTTAAAACATACGACATTATTAAAATCCATGTACACAAACAACAAGTGTGCGGTTTTTAAAATTGGCAAAAAACCAGCACACATTTCTTCACACAGGGTCGTGGGGAGACAGGGATGCAGCTTAAGCGCCCACCTCTTCAACATATATATCAACGAATTGGCGCGGGGGCACTATAGAACAGTCTGCAGCACCCGGTCTCACCCCTACTAGAAATCCGAAGTCAAATGTCTACTGTTTGCTGCATGATCTTGGTGCTTCTGTCACCAACCAGGGAGGGCCTAACAGCAGCACCTAGATTTCGCACAGATTCTGTCAGACCTGGGCCTGGACAGTAAATCTCAGTTAAGGGACCAAAATAATGGTGGTCCAAAAAAGTCAGTCACCCAGGACCACAATCCATTCTAGACACCGTTGCCCTAGAGCACACAAAAAACTATACAACCCTCGGGCCTAAACATCAGCACACAGGGTAACTTCCAACAAAGCTGTGAACGATCTGAGAGGACAAGGCAAGAAGGCCTTCTATGCCATCAAAATCGAAACATAAATTTCAACATTACCAATTTAGGATCTGGCTAAAAATACTTGGAATCAGTCATAGAGGCCCATTCCTTAGGTTGTGAGGTCTGGGGTCCGCTCACCAACCAGATTTCACAAAAGTGAGGCGACAAAACACCAAAATTGAGACTCTGCATGGCAGAATCTGCAAAAATATCCTCGTTAACAACGTGTAGAAACACCAAATAATGCATGCCAGAGGCCAGAATTTAAGGCCGATACCCACTAATATCAAAATCCAGAAAAGAGCCGTAAATTCTACAACCCACCTAAAAGGGAAGCGATTCCCAACCTTCCATAACAAAAAAGCCCATCACCTACATTGAAGAGATAGAACCTTGGAGAAGAGGTCCCACTTAAGCAAGCTGCGTCCTAGGCTCTGTTCACAAACACAACCACCACCCCACAGAGCCCCAGGACAAAGCACAATTAGACCCAACCAAATCATGAGAAAACAAAAGATAATTACTTGACACATTGGAAAGATATTAAACAAAAAAACAGAGCAAACTAGAATGCTATTTGGCCCTAAACAGAGAGTACACAGTGGCAGAAATTACCTGACCACTGTGACTGACCCAACTTAAGGAAAGCTTTGACTATGTACAGACTCAGTGAGCATAGCCTGCTATGAGAAAGGCCCGCCGTAGGACAGACATGGCTCTCAAGGGAAGAAACAGGCTATGTGCCACACTGCCCACAAAATGAGGTGGGGAAACTGAGCTTTGCACTTCCTAACCTCCTGCCCAATGTGATATTGACCATATTAGAGCAGACAATATTTCCCTCAGATTACACAGATCCACAGAAGAATTTGAAACAAATCCAATTTGATAAACTCCCATATCTTACTGGCGTTGAAATTCCACAGTGTGCCATCACAGCAAGCAAGATTTGTGACCTGTTGCCACAAAGAAAGGGCAACCAGTGAAGAACAAACACACTGTAAATACAACCCATATTTATGTTTATTTTATTTTACTTGGTGTTGCGATTTTAACCATATATGTACATTGTTACAACAACTGATATAGACATAAATATGACATTTGTAATGTCTTTATTGTTTTTGAAAACTTCTGTATGTGTTAATGTTTACTGTTCATTTTTTATTTGTTTATTGAACTTTTGTATATTACCTACCTCACTTTTGCTTGGCAATGTAACACATGTTTCCCATGCCAATAAAGCCCCTTGAATTGAATTGAATTGATTGAATGAATTGAGAGAGAGAGAGATAGGAGAGAGGAGAGAGAGAATAGATGAGAGAGAGAAGGAGAGAGAGAGAGAGAGAGAGAGAGAGAGAGGACCGGAGAGGAGAGAGAGAGAGGAGCGAGAAGTAAGAGAGGAGAGAGAGAGAGAGAGAGAGAGAGAGAGAGAGAGAGAGAGAGAGAGACTTCTTAAATCAGTTTTTTAAAAATGTTTTTCTGCCATGCATAATATGCTGCATGCTATGGTATTGGCATAATCATTGTATTAATAAAAAAATTCAGGCCGTCTCATATATAGGCCTATTTATATAATATATAATATATTAATATTTTGTCACGTTGTACTTTCGTTTTTTCACTGTCAATAAGTCACAGTGCAAATGCCTTTCTTTCTCAAACTCAACTAAAAACTACCAATAATCAATAACAATGTAATACCCCACAAGGACCATGTTTTCAGTTAAACTTGTTGTTGACTTCTTTCAATTGGTCAATCAAAGTGAGGTGAGTAAAAAAAATCTATAAAAAGCCTAATCTAATTTTATTGGTCACATGCACATATTTAGCAGATGTTATTGCGGGTGTAGCAATGCTAGCTGTGTTCTAGCTCCAACTGTGCAGTAGTATCTAACAGTCATAACAATACACACTAATCTAAAAAAATAATTAATAATGGAATTAAGAATATAATAAATATTAGATTGAGCAATGTCCGGGAGTGGCATAGGAACTAAAAATAACAGTAGAATAAAATACAGTTATACATATGAGATGAGTTAAAGCAGTATGTAAACATTATTTAAACATTATTAAAGTGACTAGTTATTGAAGTCCCAGCGATTCTAAGTCTATCTATATAAGGCAGCAGCCTCTAAGGTGCAGGGTACGTAACCGGGTGGAAGCCAGTTACTTGATGGCTGTTTAACAATCTGATGGCCTTGAGATAGAAGCTGTTTTTCAGTCTCTCGGTCCCAGCTTTGATGAACCTGTACTGACCTCGCCTTCTGGATGATAGCGGGGTGAACAGGCAGTGGCCCAGGTGGTGTTTGTCCTTGATGATCTTTTCGACCTTCCTGTGACATCGGGGCTGTAGGTGTCCTGAGGGTGTGTAGTTTGCCCCGGTGATGCGTTGTGCAGACCGCCACCACACACTGGTGTCACGACAT